>NC_085139.1:194124027-194179274 GCF_024139115.2 Armigeres subalbatus
GTTACGTATTGTCAGACCGTTGCACACCGAACTAGGTGTGCGCCGCGCCACGCCGCCGCCGCCGACAGTTTTTGGCCTGCCGCCGCCGGTATTTTTGCATCGGCGCGGCCGTTTAAAATTTGTCACGCCGCTGATCTATAATTTTCCACGCCGATTCAAATTTTCAGTGAAAACTCCAAGATCTGTCATTTTCCTATATCTGATAGATCTCTACACACAAGTGAAACTCCGAGAATTTTTGTGAAGATACCAATTATTTCCATGACAATTCCATACAATATTGTTAAATTTTAGAGCTCTCTCAAAAACTAAGCGTGAAAATTCATGGTGTTCCTGTGAAATAAAGAAAAAATCTAATTGAAATTGAATTTTGAACAGAAAAGATTGTTCGGCAAAAGTACATAGCTGAAAGTTGTTAGGCCAAATCGTTTAACCGAAAAGACTATTTGGTAGAAGAAAGTTTACGGGAAGTTTCTAGGAAAATATTGGAATATTCACGGAAAGTCTCTGTGGAGTATTCTTTGAAATTCACACAGAAAAATGTGACTATGAGGAGAGATGATTTAACGTTGATTTCCCAATTTGATATTTTTGAAATTGGCGATTCGTGTGCCCCAGGAGACGTCCCTAAGGGCCCCAGAACTGGCCCTAAGATTGCCAATATCATATTTGGGGTGTCGTAATCCCACTTGTCTTGAAAATGCTGAAGTTTGATACCAAAGACAAAGTTTGTGATATTTTGAAATTGGCTGAGTTTGGTGCCCCTGCTGAGGCTTCTCCAAGAGCTTTGAATTCCAGGTTAATATCATATTTGGATGTTAAAATTCTTCTGTCTTCCAAAATGCTGCAGTTTGATTCTATATTGCTATTGCTATATAAAAATATTGAACTGTTAATTTTGGGCCGGTTCCCAAGGGTCAGTCTGAAGGAACCCTGGAACAGGTATCACCATGATTTGGTACCTGGTACTGACATAATGGCCTACATACGAATGAACCAATGAAAGGAATAAGACTAAAACGCAACATTTTGTTGCACTTATAGAAAAAAGGAAGTTGGGTCAAATTTACTGTATCTGACCCAGTAACCCAGCGGAATAACTCCGGATAGGAGGGCCACATCACAAGTCCCAAAATGTATTCTGAATTCTGAGATCCGTACGATCAGAACAGTGATAAAACCAGGCCAATACGACTAGAAATGACGAAATGGCAGGATTTGAATTATTTTCTCTTCACTAAGGCTGACATGGGTTAATTAAGATTAATTTATCAGAGTGATTTTTTTCGCAGGAGAAATTTCATAATAAACGGCTAGTTTGGCATAGCAACTTTAAATCATCGGAAAATGCTCGGAATTTTTGAGGATTGTTTTTGAATTTCTTCAGAAAATTTCTCTATTTTCGATTATAAATTCTTGGTAAGTTCCATTGACCGAAAGTAACAGACAGCTGAGTGGAATTGGCTGAAAAAGCCGTTTGTCTAACAGGTTTCGGCATGAAAGATCGTTGGCCAAAATGCCTTTGCAAAAAGTTTTTGACTAGAATGGACCATTTGGCCAAAAATGTCATTTGGTCCAATGGGCATACGGCAAAATTTAATGACTCAACTCGTACTATACGGAAATGAAACAAAATTCCTGGCCTCTATTTTAAGTCAATACTTGACTTTAGGCCAAAAGACATCTACCAGGACCATTTAGCAAAACGTTCCACGGAAACTGTTATCAGATCAAAACTGGTTTGACGAAAACTTCGAAAGCGATTTAGCCAAAAGGAAAATCTGGAAAAGTAAGCTTATCCTAACAGTCATTTGTGAAAATGCGTTTTGATGGAAAAGTCTTTCGAACGAATATAGATATTTGACTAAAAATGCGTTTGGTAAAAATGTCATCATGAAAGAGACATTTGTTCCCATAAATTTCTTTCTGGGATCATTTTTAAAAACGACGTTTAGCGAATAGGTCACTTGACAGAAAAAATGCTTCGCCAGAAGGTTTGTTTTGCAGAGAAATTTCTGGACAAATTAGCATTCCTATCAAACGTCAAATGATCATTCTGGTTAAACGTTTTTTTTCGGCCAAATTACCTATTCGGCTGAATATCCATTTCGGCTTTTTGTCGTTTTCTGTCAAACTACTTTTGGTAAAACCATTTTGACCGATAACAGTTTCGGATAAATGTTCAATTCGGTTAAGGATTTGGTTGATTTGGCTTAAATGCCAGTATTGACTTAAAGTAGAGATGTTACGAAATTTCATTCAACGGTTGTTTGACTAAAGGTCTTTCTAACGTAAATGTCATTAGGCCAAACGGTTGGATATTTACCAAATTAGCTATTCAGTTATTCACAGGGAATCATTTTTTTAATGCCATGCGAAACAAGCGACAAAAGAGAACCAACGGCAAAGCTTTGTTTTTGTCGGAGATAATAATGACAAAGATCCGAAAATTTTGTCAGCAACAAAAGAAGACAACTTGTTGCATCTTTTCATCCCGTTATTTTGCATTATTTCTATAAACATTTGGTTTAAGCTATCATAGTTTGCTTTTTGGAAATATTCGAGAATCGAAAAATAATTCAAAATTAGCGCGTATTTTCAAGAATATCAGAGCATGCAAGGCAAATGATCTTGTGCATATTGTGTTCGGGTTCTGATAAAGGTTTGTCGCTAGGTGCGTTTGTCAGTAACAAACTCTGTTGAGATAAAGAGTATATTGTTAGGGCGTTTTCGTCGAATATTGATTCCCTAATAACTTATTCACATGTGTCCGTATGATGTTGGCCTAAACGATATTTTCGGACAAATGACCCATTCTGATGACCCAACTGGTCTAGGCAATTTTCGATTGAAATTGTCTGACTCCACTGCGCATGACTCACCGTTGCAGACATACGAATGCAAAATGGTAACTTGGCTTAGAAACCTCGCGGTTAATAACCGTGAAGGCGTTGAATGAACACTACAGCGAGGGGCAATTTCCAGGGATGTAATGCCAATAAGAAGAAGAAGAAGACCTATTCGCCAAACGACGTTAGGGAAAACGACTTTCGACCAAATTACCAGTTCGGACATACGGTTTCGGCCAATGGAATTACCCAAGAATTTCGGGACAATACATTAGTGTACGATAACTGCAACCTATTTTCGTTTCTGTTAGCGAATGGCGTTCGATAATGCGACGCATTCTAGACGTCCCAATTGTCAGACGTCGTCAAAAAGAAGTGTCCTGATTGTTCACCGCTATTCAGCTATCATCGACTTTGACATCGTTTTGAAGCTCAGCCGTCGATGCGATAACTGCGAAACTGATGCAACTTTCGAAATACAGTTAAAAGCATTGCAGTTAAATGACTTTCAGTTATCAAACTTCTACTGACAAAGAATTTCCCGTAGAACTAATAATTTCGAACAATTTTTCGTTGAAACATTTTGAATAATCCTCAGCGGAAATTCTAAAGAAGTGCCATAAATTCTTTAGAAATTTTTAGTGTCATAAAAATATCCTGAAAAAATCAAAAAAATCTTAGAAAACGTTTAAAAAATCGCACGCCGATCCACGCCGCCGCCCGGTTAGGGTTGTCGGCGTGAGCCAAAACGCCGCCGCCGCCGACCAAAATTCGGACAAACGCGCGCCGACGAAATCGGACCGGCACACTTCACACCGAACTTCTTGGCAGGAACTACACACTACTCTTAGAATCAAACAGCGTGCATTACGGCAATACGATAGGCCTCGCTATAGTATACGTTCGAGAGATTGCGTGACATCTCTATTCATCTTATCGCTGCGCCGCATTTTACGTAACGTTTTCCTGTAACTTCAATGCGCATCATCTAGCGTGGGTTTCAGTTATCAAATGTGGGTAGATACATGATTCTGTTTATATTCAAAAGCATGTTTTGCGCAAAAGAATGGACATTCTTGAATAAAATACTTTAACCCGCAAACTCTCAAAGAACATTAAAATACTCCTACCAAAGACTACAAAGGATTATTTGACGATAGGAATATTTCGAGAGTGATTGGGAAGTACTCAAAATTAGTATTCTCTTGTTCTCTTGGTGTAAATGATTCACCTGTCATAAGACGAGTTTAAACAATCCCATTGAATTTCACCACTTAATTGTATCCTGACAGATACGTATTTCGTCCTCAAAGTAAAAGTGCCTTTCAGTGTCTCGTACTTGACTTGATTGAAGAAAATGATCGCAGCTACAATTTATACTATGCGTAGGTATAATAATTTATTCTAGGGTACTTATATTCATACGGTGCTTATTTCTACTCGCTTGATGCGCTTAATGCTTAGGTATAAACTTGAAGAGCCAGGAGCTACTGTCCTTTGATCTTTATTCAACAACCGCGTTTGTACCTGTCGGTAGATTTCAAGCTCTCAGCAACATCAAGTTTCCACGGAGAAGAGACATTTCTTGTATCCACTAAAAGCTCCAAAATAATTTTCTTAACGTAAGTATTGTTTTTAGCTTTGTCGATTTTGTTTTGCCTAGTGTGCCTAAATATAGTCTTGAGTGTCGTACACTAATTACGTAAGGTATTTTCTGGGATTTTCGACCCTCCTCATGGTAAGATTTTTTCATAAAATGATTTATTATTTATATGAGTAAGATATTGCTGATCCTCCCCCATAAGTGCTTACGTATATGTGTACGGCCCCTAAGTCGAAATTTGTTATTTTTGCAGATAAATTAAAACATAATTTGATGAACGAAATGGTACGAAAATTCGCAAAAGTTTCTTTTAAACACAGCTTGAATCATATGTCCTTTTTTGTATGGTATTCCTAGTTTTTGCTAGAATGTGCAGCACGAGTGATTATGTTATCCTTCCATCCCGGAGTATGCATGACTTCACGAAGAGAATCAGCTGACCAACGATTTCGTTTAGTCAACGAGCGAGCGTGATGATAATGAATTTAGGACACATTTTTTACTGCTATCTAAGCCCGTGTTAAGTGATAGAAATCGTTGTGCCAGACTGGTTTCCGTTTGATGAAACTGGAAACTGTAGAGTGTGAACCATGTAAGAATGCACAAGAGAATAACCGTTGTACAGCTATATGTTTGTTAATGTTATAAATGTGGTAAGATATGTATTTGAAAACCGTTATGTGCAAGGTCAGTTATTAAAAATATCACGAATTGTATGATAATTGCAAGAACAAAACGACTAAATTAGTTCACATTAATTTTAAAGTGGTAAAGATTTATCATTCTGCCTTCCAGATCGGGACATCTACATGACGCTGTAGTGGTTTGTTTCATACCAGCAGGGCGACGACGACCACGCACTATGGGGCGGCTCCATACAAGTAGGTGGCGAAAATATTTTTCACTATTTCTGCAATATTTCACACTTATATCGTAGATTATTGTCTAAAAGATGAAATACTTGTTTTGCAGGTCACTTCTAAGGTCTCCAAACTCCCTGAATACAGACCCTTGATCTCTACGGAATATATCCCTTATCTACGAATGTCTCATGACAGCAGTCTATAGATGTGTATTTTATGGGCACGCACCTGTAGAGTTCAAACTAGAGAAATTGTATACTGTTTTTATGTGAATTGAGTTGACAGATGTTCTAAGTTGCACAAATATCTCGTCAAATACAGGCCATTGCATCTACATACGTAACAGGTTGTCTTTGTAGATTTTTCAGATTGGTTCAGGCTCTAACCCCGTAAAACAAGTAAAGGGAATACAATATAAAAGCTTCATTAAGGCTAAACGAACTCCATGCAATAAAAGCTTCAAGATATATAAGATACTACAACAACATTTATTTAAAATATGCTCGTTTAGTGGAATATTTAAATTAAGACGAGATTGTTCATTAATTAGTTATTTCGTTATCTTCGCAGATAGCTGATAACTGTCGTTCTCAGTGTTCTGTACTTGACTGACCTCAAGTCAGTACAAGACACTGAAGACGACCCACAGTTGTGGTCGAAAACGTATCTGCAAAGATAACGAAAATTAACTGGTGGAATTAAATGGACAGTATTAATTGTCTTAGACGGTTTAACATTTATTTATTCATTTGACATGAACATCCTCAACAAAATCATCATTTATTTCTTCAAGATCGATTAAAATATCTGCGTGGTATATTTTTCTGTACTCGAATCTATTGCAGAAGTTTCAGTCACTAAAAACTTTTGAACGTCTTCCGAATATTCCAGATTAAATTAGTTTGAAGTCGCTACCAAGTTGAGGGAGCTTATCAAAGGATCCGACGAGTGTCTATAGCAAGAATGAAAATGTAAATTTTCTTCTTTGAGGCTTTCCTGGCAGATGAGTCCGACTTTTTTAAGTGCTTGTGTTGACACTCAGCTGCTTCTTCAGCCAACATTCCAAGTGGTGCGAATGAATAATTATATCCCAGCATGGGCAAGGACTTGCACCGTAGCTCGCCATTTTTTTTCAAATTTCAAATGCAGATTTTTCAATTTTGTATGGAGTTGATCTCTTTTGTTTATCCACAGCCAAGCTTTGGCAGTATATTCCAAAGCTTTTCAACGCGATCTACCTGACGTCCCTCGTGAGCCTCTAAATACTTCAATGAGTTGCCTATAATTCATGATTCACCAAATAATAAGTAAAAAACACTTCACACGAATTACCTTCGCAATCACAGCTCACTATGCACCTAGATAGACATTCATAAATGTTCTGTTTTATTTCACCTAGGTACATACCAATAATTATCGAAAGATGTCCTTAGGTACAGACATTTTGCTTCTTGTATTCACATATTGGATTTTAATTAATATCAAAATTTTACTTTTATGAAATAATTTCAAATGAAGCCTAGAGTATTTTCGTAACCCCTCAAGAGTATATTGTTTTTTTTTCATATTTACTGCTTGATACTTGATAGATAATGGTTGCCTCCTCTTGTGAGCCTACGCCAAATGGAGTATCATATAGTGCATAAGCTATCGTGCATACCACCACGAAGCTTCCGACACTTTTCGTGTTATCTATATCACTATTTTAACTGTTCTGATGCTCTTTTGTCATACGCATGGGATTTGTATCCAGCCCATCACAGTCTGCCGTGTATTATGAGAATAATTACATTTAATGTTTCTCAAATGACTTTTTTCGAAAAAGTGATCGGAATGCAGATTTGTAGCCATAAGCAGCTGAATTTGTTTTAATGCCTTCTGGAGGTCCAAAGAAAGTCGTAGTGGTAGTCGCTAAGCGAAACTTTGTTTTTTGTATGGAACTTCTTGTATGAAAAAAATTTTTTTTCTTCGGGTCATTTTCGGATGTTTCACTACCTATTTTCCATAACTAACCGTTCTTCGCAAGTCCATGAAACAAGCTTTCAGAAACTTTTTAAAGAGTTGGAAAGAGTTACTCTAGTCGAAGATATTGACAGTTGAATAATGCATGATTTTCAAGAACTAAAAGTGTCTGGCTCTAATGCTTCATATCTTGATAAACATATGGCTTAGAGTGCTGATATGTTGGGGTTTAATGCTCCAAAGCAGTTAGCATTTAGTAGGTCAACTGAATTACGAATCAGAGAAAGTAGATTTTTTTTTATTTTCGCCACCTGATTCCCCATAGTGCCACGGTAAGTAAATACGTGAGCTCGAGTGAGTCGGAATATTCACCAGACTACATCAATCTGATGTGCCTCTATGTAGGCTTGTTTTTTGTCTTCCATGCACAATTAAATTATCTAAGTTTCCATTATGTTATGCATGACGTGTATTCTAGAGGTGATAAACATATTTTATATTATTATTTGTGATTATCATGAGGAATAATTTTAAGTAGTAGTAAAATTCTTCTTTATTGTTTCATTTTCTGCTTCTACAATTACTTACATGTATGTGCTCGCCGGCTTGGCCTCCAACTTCAATTTTAAATTTTATGTTTACATTGTTATTTAAGTGTTAATATGATATATTATGACGGCCTTTAGGAGGCGCTGGTGATCCAATAATAATTTCAATATCCCTTCAGTTAAAGTTTTTGATTTGCAAAAGAGGTCAATTTTCATGGAATGATTTCATCGCTTCAGTCTTTTAACCTAAGCTAAATATGAGGGGTAAACGATTGCTTTAAAGCCGGTTTGAACAAAGAAAAAGAAAATTTTAGAAATTCGTTCATACAACGGTGAACAATATTGCATTGTTGGTGACGGGATTCATCATCGTGCCAAAACTATATTTATTTTGTCTACTTTTTTAATCAGAGCATTAGGCAAACCTATCGGCAATAAACTGTTATGCTTCGAAATCCTCTGAAAGAACTGTTTTATATCAGCTTTAACTAATGCACCGTGATTTCTGGTAACCACAATCCTTTATAGTAGATGATGTTCATAATAAACTTTTCGCGTCTTTTGGCCGAATTAGGATTCCTCGAGGATATTCTAAGACATTGAGACATCTACAATTATCAGTGTGTAACGTATTTCATAAGCACTTGCGATAAAATATACACACTATCAATTTAATTCAAACAACCGTTTATTTTTTTGTCGTAAGAAATTTTCTTAGTGGTGCTATTGTTGTCTCTGTTACTCTATTCATGATTTGGCCTCACCTTATCTGAATCGCTTTGCAGTCGGTCCCACTACTATATACCATTCAATTCATTCTATCTTGTTTTATCTTTCTGCTGAAAACGCCATCAAGCCTTATCGTTTGTTCTGAATTGTTTTCAGCCTGCCTCTATTTGCTTAGCTTTGCATTCTCACTTTCATCAACAGGAAATGTAAAAATCTTTTGGTGCCTGTTTTACGTAATTCGAACACCGAATGAAAATAGTTTGATCTTAACTCAGCCATATTGTAAATGGATCACAGAAGGAGAAGCACAAAAATGCCAGATAAAGCAAGTTAACATCCAAAACAATTGATAGTTCGTCCATTGTTTGGTACAAACTAGGCAATGTTAGTCTCCTTTTTGTAGTTCTTTTGAGGAAAATAAACAACATTTTGTCATGACTGTAAAAACAGTAATGATGAAACGCTTTAGAAAAAAGCAATTTCACACTGTGTTGGGTCTTAGCATGAGGAACTAAATGAAGATGGTAATTCTCTGATTCACCCATATGCAAACCATATTTGATCAGCTAAGGGAGTTGTTTGTTCTAGCTGGTTTGTGTGAGCGCAAGAAAACCAGAAAAAAAACGAGAGTTGCTATCTGTCAAGGAAAACGACATGAATTTGATCGAAGGATAAGTACTTGGAGCGAATATGCTTCCTAAAAGCACCTTCACTGAATGACGGTAAGTAGGTTTTGCATGAGTGACAAAAAGACCCATAGTATAGAACTTTGGCAGTCACTTTATATTAATGTGAGCAATTGTTTGACACCACTCATGAAAGCATTATTCTGGGATGCTGAGATTTGTTTATGACGTTTATTGTACTTAGGAACAAACGCAAAAATCAAATGTTTGTCATGATCGACAAAAGCTCTCTTATTAACGAAGTAACACTGCCAAACTTTATGTCGTCCATTTGTAGCCTTGTCAAATGAAGCATTGTGCGTGTGCTGTTAAGTTAATTGAGAACCAAGGCTCCCCAGACCTAAGGATTTCATCGCGCGACGGACAACTAGTCGCTGCGATTCCATGCCGGGTCGCTGCAGGCAATGTTCCATTTATCCTTCCATACCAGCGACGACAGAATCGCAGTCGCCAAGTGATAGAATGCGTCGCGATGTGTCTGCGTGTTTGGGGAACCTTAAAACAGTATAACGACAAATTTACACAGCAATTTAATTGAAAGAATGTACCTTTATTTTCAGGAAAAATGTATTAGAAACGCAATCAGAAAATTTTTTGAATGGAAAATTATTCAGAGCTTTAAATCATATTTCTTCATTTGTCAAAGACGTGCTAGTATCATTCCTTTTACCACCTGATTTGTATTTGATACGACTTTAATCTAACAACCGCGAATTGTGGCAGACAAGCTCAAACGCATATAAATGAATATCATTCGTGAGTAGGCTGATTATGATGAAAGATATTTTCTGCTGTCTTTTTTTTCTATAATTTTGGGTCAAAATTTTAGGTATTTTCTCTTAGTTTATGAGCATGACAACTGTTCGGACTAGTGGAAAACACGATATAAAAAGTGGTCATCAAATCCGAAGGACGTTCTAACAAGATGCTGCTTCAAAGATTTCGCGGTTCTATTCAACTCTGCGAATTATATCGTCCGAATATCCTGAATCCTGAACCTCATCAAAGCCTCTCCAATGTGAAGTTCTCGTCGTCTGACTTCAGATACTTCCAAAACAGGATTTTTTCAACTTCCTTTCTTACATGCCCGCTTATTGTACTCCACATTAGTCTGAATTTTTCTACGATGTTTAAGTGTTCTAACCTGTCCTGTCTCTAATACAACTATCATTTTGTTATTCCACGCATATGCGACGCAGTAATGCTGAAATAATAAAATGACAGTTGTGCGTTGCTTCCGTATTGAGTGGTGTGCCCTGTGCATACCACAGACACGGAACGTACCAAAGCATCCAACCCTTTCAACCTCAATTGGTGTTACGGCAAGGAATGACAGAGGAACCAATGCGTTGTATGATGTACATATCTTGAAGAGCATGACCTCTTGTATTCCGAACCGTTATAACACCGAAAACGAGAAATGCTTTCCAAACTTCGCTGGTACTACTATGGCTTCATATTCTCGGAAAACATCCACGACTTGACCCAAGTAACACGAAAACATCATTCAACATTCTCAACATCAACAACATTCTCACAACAAAACATGTCGAAGAGAAGATTTTACGAACAAGGTCATACATGTTCATTTTTGACATTTGTTTTGTTAGAATGTATACCCTAAATAGCAGTTTAGCTAAAATATGTATTTTGAACTTAATTTCAGCATCTTTTAAGATTAATGCAATGACCGTTCTCCATTGAACCTGTTGTTCATCGAGAGCTCGCCATATTGTTTTTCATTTGTAGATTCGAGAATTTGTTAACATATCAATTTCAAAATTATGCTTTTGCATAGTTATATTTTCTTCAATCAATGGCGCAGAATTTATGAGAAGTAAAATGAAAAGTTAGCCAATGAAAGATTAGTGCATATAATGTTTCGACCGAGATTTCGAAACAAATTTGATTTATTTATTCAGTTTGCATTAAGCATTAGCATCAGCATTAGATTGAGCAATTCGCACAAATTCGTAGGTGGTATGTGGGTAGTTGTAGAGTAGATTACTTTATCCGTTACCTCAGATATTGATTTGGGACTAATCACTCATCTTAGATGAAAGCATTGCACTCCAATAGTGAGATCTGTCCTGCCACGTCCTTGTGAATGCTGAGGAAGGAAAGGATATTGTTGACACCACTTAAGAAAGATGCAGAGAACTCCACGACCTCTCAGGTGCCTACGGAGATTTTAGATGTGAAAGGTTATAACAGTAGGAATCGTTTTGGTAGAACTGAAACACAGAAAGAACAAAGATAGGTCAAAGTAGGAAAGGGACGAGCTAATTGAACCCACGACCTCCTGCTTATAAGGTGTTGGTGTTAGTCAGGATTGTCTGGTATTCAAATTGACAGAACCATGTGAAAGTCGGTTATGAAAACATCCTAAGTACTTATGTTTAGTTTTGAATGTGTAATCAAAACCAAGGTTGCGACTGAAAGATGTGAAATATCGATATTTTGCGCTGTTTGGGCGTGTGAAAGTAATCAAAGCAGTTTTCATATCATAACGTAACAAACTATATGTTCGAAAGATGTATTTTTACACTCATACAACAAATCGTGTTACTTGGGGATCCTTCGAACTGATCAATCATACGACCGTAAACCGACTCCAGTCGTCGATAAACGGAAATTATTTTGAATCCAGATCTTACACTCATCCCCATCAACAGGAGCGCCAACCGGCACATTAGGATCGATACCAGTAAGGTCCTAATTATATAGATAGACAAGGAAATAATCTGATAGTGGATTGAAACGACGACATTGGGCTGACGGTCGTGCTGTTCCCTAAGTAAGGAATGGTGACAACGGCTTGAAATGGCGAGGGGTCTAATACATGGTCGTTCCCGGTAAAAAGTTAGCAGTCCTCCGAATACGTTCAATACTCATCCACCATTTCTTGGTGAGTACTAGGACTGGTGAGATTTTCCGAAAAGGAGAAGATCCTGAGTTGAGGGGCTTAAGCGAAAACGTGATAAGGCCCAGGGCACACAAACCGGAGAGATGCTATTCGAGTTAAAAGGACCCTGCGGTCATAGCTCGGTTGTGCAGAAGCGCATTGCGAAACATTGGCCCAGAGGCGGAAGTCAAGCATTAAGAGTTCGCTGAAGGCTTCGTGATTCTAAAATCAACGGCGTCTTCATATGCAGCGGCTATGCACCTCCAAGGTGGACCGTGGATCAGTTCAATGATTGGATTAGGCATGAAAGTGATCGAAGGTCGTAGCAGCAGAAGGTGACTTCAATGCCTGGGCAGTGAAGGGGCAGCGAGTGACCAACACAAGAGGAGATATCCTGCAGGAAGCTCTAGCGAAGCTAGATGTACGATGTAATGAAGGCTAGGTGAGCACATTTCGGAGAGATGGGAGGAGTCTATCAATGACATCACGTTCTGCAGCCTTCGATGAGCAAGTATGGACTGGAGAGTTAGCGAGGAGTACACTTACAGACCACCAGACGATCGCTACCGCATTGGCCAACAAAACCCTGGTGCAACACGAAGAAGGATAACAACCAGTGAACGGGAGGCGAAACAAAAGTCTTCAACAAAGACCTTTTCAGAGGCACTTCGACCGGACAGCAGTACCGAGATCATTGAGGCGGCCGTACTAACAAGAAGGATGGTAAGGGCTTGCGACGCTACAATGCCACGAAAACTAGAACCGAGAAGCAACCGGCGTCCCGCTCACTGGTGGAACGACAGGCTCAGTACTCTACGCGCTTGCCTCAAAGCCCGGAGGCGGGCACAGAGAGCAAAGACGGAACCAGAGAGAGGAACGCAAGGCGGCATTCCGGGAATTGAAACGGGCTATCCAACTAGCAAGTCAGACTGCTAAAGGAGCGTGCCGCGAAGCAGACACCAACCCCTGCGGGACGCGTTTGTGATGGCGAAGATCAATGGCCCAACGACGCCAGCTGAAATGTGCCCGGACAAGTTGAAGGCAATTGTGGAGGCTCTTTCCCGAAACATGATCGCCCATGAGGCCGCCAACACCGTACGAGAAGAAGGAGAAGCAAACCCCGTAGTTCGACAAGTGTTCCAATAGCGAGCTTGTAGGAGCAACTAAACGCCTGAACGCGAAGAAAGCCCTGGTCCGGATGGAATACCGAACGTTACGCTAAAAGCTGCAATCCTGGCATAACCGGACATTTCAGGAAGGCGCTGCAAAAATGCTGACGAAGGCAATTTTCAGAAATGTAGAAGATCCAGAAGCTGGGTTGCTGCCTAAGCCAGGAAAGTCACCCGGCAATCGGCCGCGTACAGGCCCACATGCCTGTAGACACGCTCGGAAGCTCCTTGATAGAATCATCCTCAATAGGCTGACGAAAATGTCAGAGGAGAACCCGGATTTCGTGAATATGCAGTTTGATTCCCTAAAGCAGTATCGACGACGGATGCGATTCGAACAGTGCTCGAGAATGCCGAGAAGGCGTCCAAGAAGGAGACGAGGAGATTAGTACTGCGCAAGGTCACGATAGACGTGAAGAACGCGTTCAATAGCGCCAGTTTTGAAGCCATCGAGGCGGCGCTGCACAGAATGCGGGTCCCCAACCTGTGCAAAATCCCAAAAGTTATTCTCAGGGTAGAGTTCTGATGTACGGTACGAACGAAGGACATAAATCGATGCGCTATGAGCGCGTAGCTGCACAAGCTCACCACAAAACGGAGGTGCTATTAGTCAGCAACTGCAAGCGATCCAGCGATTGCTTCGAAGCGATCACTGAAGCACTTGGGAGTGATGATCGACGATAACCAACAGCCACGACTACGCCTGTGAAAAGTCGGCGAAGCGCAATGAACGCAATAACGAGAATCATGCCAAACGTAGTGAACCAAGAAACAGCACGAGGCGTCTGCTAGCTAGTGTCTCGTCATCGATACTGCGTATGGGGTTCCTGCTTGGGGCAACGCACCGGGAAAGCTGAAAAGTGTGTTTCGGTGATGGCATTCGGTCGCGAGCGCATATAGAACGATATCGTCGGAGGCAGTTTGCGTTATTGCTGGGGTGCTACCCTCTGCATCACCCTGGAGGAAGACATCGAGTGTTATCGGCGAAGAGACACCAGAAACGTAAGGAAGGAGGTGAGAATCCGTTCGATGGCGAGATGGCAACAAGAGTGGAACAGTACGGAGAAAGGGAGGTGGACCCACCGGCTCATCCCAAACCTGTCGGTGTAGATGAACAGAAAGCATGGTGAAGTGAACTTCACCGACGCAGTTTCTGTCGGGTCACGAATGCTTCCGGAAGTACTTTCCATCGGATTTGACATATTAATTTACCGTTATGCCCAGAGTGTGAGAATGTTGAGAGTCCAGAACACGTGGTATCTGATTGCCCGGTTTGCGGCAGACGTAGAGGAACGCCTCGTCTACGGGCGAACCACATCGCAGAGAAGACACGTGTAACACGAAGAAAATGTGGTCAGCAGAGTCGTGACGTAAATATGTCAGAGAGGATAGATGGAGAAGTGACCAGCGAATAAGCGAGTCTTGGGGGAAAATCCATGAGCAGTGTTTGGCCTCGGGTCGTCGAGGCGCGGCGAACGGAAGTCTTCTGCCAACTGGAATCGTCTGACCGATCTTGGCACTCAAACAGCCAACCTGCTGGAGAAGAAGAAGAAGAAGAAAGCGCTTCGGGTATGTAGGGCACCACCAGTGCGGACGTCGTCCACCACGAACTGCGAACCACCTCTGCAACCGAAGAAGCGAGGCGCAATGCGCGAAAGCGTCCCTGCGGTAGACGCGGTAGTCGGGGCACCATAAGTGCGGAAGTTTCTTCACCGAAACTGGTGGACCACCCTCGACGCTGGGGAAGTCAGGAGAATTGAGTGAGGAAGTTTGCACTATGGGAATTCCTCACAAAGTGGCGGCCAAAATATTTTTCAACGAACACTGTTTCTATGCAACATATTTTGTGCAGGAATATTTAAGAACCTTTTTAACCCTTTAATCTCCATCGCTAACCCTTCAAAAATGTGAACCGCAAAAAAAATTAAATTTTTTCGGTATTTTTTTTTTGTTTTTCAAATACAGCATGCATATAGCAAAACAACTATATTTCTAGTAATAATGTTGTTCATTTTCTAATCATAACGAGGTATAGAGAATACAAACCATAGTTTTCAAGAAACTCGATTGCAGGTTCTTGTAAACGCGCTAATATGTGCAAGCAAATCACTCACTAGAAGGTGGTACTAGGGTTATATTTCAATCCCCATTTACAAATCAGAGGACATTTGGGGACATTATCTTTGCGGGACCATATTATGGCAAAGAATTCTGATAATTAAAGTTTTTCTTCAACAACTTTTTGATATTAAGCTTCGAGGCAAAACAAACCAATCTATCGGAAAGCTTACGCTTTGAAATGGTATATAAACATTATTATTTAGAGAAAAATGACTTCATGACATACAAATCAAAGTTAGTAATGATTTTTATTTTTATCAGCTTTTTCACTTCACTAGCCCATATCTTTTGACTGAATAAACACAGCGCTTTAATATTTTCCGATTCTCTTATCTAGGTATATACTTTCATAAGATATAAATTAGACAAATTGAGATAGTAAATTTTCCGATTAATGCACCCTTTTCACCATAGTGGTTTGTACAACCGCTGAGGTTCTGAGTAGCAGTGGATTAGCCAAGTATCGGCGAACCAGCATGTAGGCCCTAATTTTAGAAGAAGTGCATGAGCATTGTACAAACCCCTTACTAGGTAATAATCGTCTGAGACCAAAAATACGGAGGCACTCATAGGTTTCAAAGTGGTAATGTGGTCCCTAATCGATTTTGAGGAGTAAACAATAGTAAACACGGATGTCCCTCCTATGAGCTTCCCGTGGGTACCTCAGGTTCCAAAAATGGACAATGTGGTCACTTATTGGTTTCGGCATTAAAACGGAAATGTAACCTTCTACGGGTTCCCTGGGGACACCCCATAGAGTGGCCGTTTATCGATTTTGGACATCATCTTTTTTTTTGTGTAAAATCATGACGAAATAGCCGCCGAACAGCATATTTTGTGTTAAAACGGAAATGTCCATTCTACGGGTTCCTGGGGCATCATAGATTGTAAAAGTGGCCAATGTGGTTACTTATCAATTTCAAGCGCAAACTCTCTCACTTTTCGCTTATATTTTCTCATTTACCCAATTTTACTTTTAATTTAAACTTCTCATTTCTCTCTTCATCTTCTACTTCCCACAGGTATTCTACTTTTCACTTTCTTTTCTTTACTTCGCATTTTTCACTTCTCACTTACTCTCATTCTTCACATCTCTCTAACATTTCGCAATTCACACGGCTCACTTCCCATTTTCACTTTTTACTGCTCACAATCTGAGGAAAATAATTTCAACTAGCAACCCTATAAACACCGGCGGAGTGAAAACGTCGAAATGGCAACGTATGAAAATGCATGATATCGTGAAAATAATACTGGAATCATTATTTTGAACTTTTGCTAACTTATGGATGCAAATTGTAAACAAGTCGAATTGGAGTTCTTTTGACTTCTGATTAAAAAACTTTATTCTAGTATTTCTAATTTCAATTACTTGGCCAAACGGTTAAACGTCGATTTAAACGGGTCGCAAGCCATGCGCGCGGATGATCTTGCTTTAAATTTGCTGTCACGTTTTTGTTTGTTCTCGCCAGAAAAGATTCGACTGATGTTTATATTTTGCATATGTAGGTAGGTACCAAAAGAGAAAAGTTTATGATTAGTTTAAATTTAACGGTAACCTTTTATAAGGTGTATTTCTAAATTGAGTGCGAAATCGTTTGTATAGTTTGTATACGCGGTTGTCTTTGGCAAAATATATGTGACTGTGTGATAATATTATAAATACATGGATCAACAACGAAATGCTCAGAATAGCTCTTGAAGAGTGAAGTGAATTGTTCGTGGACGCTTCCTAGCTTATGTATCCGAAATTAGATCAATTTGTTGTAATTGTTTCAATATGTTTTTATATGATTCAAAACTAAATGCGCGCTGCATTAAACAATCCGGAAGTTTGTTATCCAATTGATAATGGTATCAAGTGAGCTACAGCTCTTCGATGATCCACGCCGAATGGGTATCCTTCCACTGGACTCTATTCTGGGCCAATCACTTCCAGTCGCCCTGAAGATTGAGCGCCCTCAGGTCTTCTTCAACTGCAAAAGCCATCTTGTACGCGACCTTCCACGAAGTCTGCAGCCTCTTCCGGTTCTTCTTAAATATTTTCGCTTGACGTTCTGCGGCATACGAACAACGTTTCCAGCCCACCGTAGTCTGCCGTGTTGTATGCTTAATAATATCCAGCCCTTTATACACCTGGTACAATTCGTGATTCATGCGACGCCGCCAGATACCGTTCTCCTGTTTACCGCCGAGTATTGTCCGCAACACCTTACGCTCAAACACTCGAGAGCTCTCCGATCAACCTTTTTAACGTCTATGTTTCATGGCCGTATAAAGCCACCGGAAGAATCAGAGTAGTATACAGCGCGAATTTTGTTTTCGTTTGCAGACTACCGGACTTAAGCTGGTTACGAAGTCCGTAATAAGTCTTATTTGCAGATGCTATACACCTTTTCACCTCGCGGTAACATCATTTTCGAACGTCACTAATGTTCCAAGATACACAAATTCTTCTACATTATAATTTTCACCATCCAGAACGATTTCACTACCACCACCACTAATAACCAAGTTGATTGTTAGCGACCATGTATTCGTTTTGCTGGTATTGATCGTGCGTCCAATCCTCGCTGCCCCTCATTATCCAATTTATATTGGTAACATAAACAAGCGGTGTATTGCAAGTGAAAGTGACCTCAGATGGACGTGAGTTACCAGACAGTCTGAAATGGGTCACTGGATCTGCAGATCTAACTCCTGACATTATTGCAGACAGCTTTCTTCCATAATACTTCCACAATTACATAATGCCAAACGGTTAAACGTCATTCAGCAAAATTGCCTGACAACAAATTATCAACATCCTTTTATCACTTTTTAGTTTGAAATTATCTCAAATATATATCTCCAAAGTTTTACGGCGTTAGAAAACGCATTTTTAGAAAATTCCGCCATTTTCATATGCTTTTATCTTGAATGGAAGGAGAACGTAGATTTATTTTCCCTGGTTTAGAAATGGTGCAATTTTTCTGAATAATCAGAGGCCTAATTAGAGAGAGAGGAAACTTTCCTCATTTTCAAGGATTTTTTAGTTTCCGCTGAAAGTTCTTCTCAATTCCCAGTTTTTTTATTCCAGCAGATAACTCTTTGGGTCCTCCGTAGTCTAGCGGTAAGAGCGCGCTCAAAGCAAGACCATGCTGAGAATGGCTGGGTTCGATTCCTGGAGCTGGTCTAGACTTTCGGATTGGAAATTGTCTCGACTTCCTGGGCATAAAAGATATCGTGCAGCCTTTATTATATACGAATGCAAACATAGTAGCCTGGCTTAGAAACCTCGTAGTTAATAATCATGGAAGTGCTTAATGAACACTAAGCTGCGAGGCGGCAATTTCCAAGAGGGGATGTAATGCCAAAAGAAGAAATAGAAGAAGAACTCTGGGATTTCACGAGGAATACTTTCAATTAGAGTGGGAATTTCTACGAATTTCAACAGATTTTTTTCTAAATTCCCACAAGAATTGCAAAATGTAAGTCGTGTTTTTCTTTGAATGATTATGATATATATTGATTATAATATATATTGAATATGATATTCATTATATTGATATGCTTTAAGAAAAATTAAACATCCTTCTATTATTATACATCAATATTATACAGTCAGAGTGTTCAGCTAGCCTTACGAGCAAAGGTTTATGGTTGCTTATCCGAAGATTGGATGTTTTCGAGTGGAAAACATTCTCGACTCTTTGGATATAGTGTACTTATCCACACAAGAAACATATTCATGCGAATGGCAGGATAGAAAAGCTTTCAATTAATTCTTAGAAATGCTAGAAGAATACAGAGTGAAAAGCAGGTTTCAGCCCGTATAACAAAAAAAGTTAATGAATAAATGGATCCTATTGAGGCCAATTTATCCGCTATACCCTGTTTGAGCTGAGTCGATCAATATGTACGGAAATTACAACGAGTATTCTTCCTGTAACAAATTATCGATCATTAATCGTCAATTGCACCTTCGACAAAAAAGCTTAAAATGCTCGAGCATTTACGCGTTTGTGGCATATTGGATCACAACTTCAACAGGTTGAGAATGATTAAGGCAGCCGTCGCGGTGGCACATTAGTTTCAATGGAGCCTCGAGCCATGCATCCTTTGAAGCGCATGGTGCACCAACCAACACGCCTGCTCTGCAATCGAATGACTTTTCGTTTTCGTGGTCGGAAAGCGCACTATGTTGCATGCCACTGATCCTTCCTTCCGCTGTGCCATCGCTGCTGCGAGGTACCGGCATTGATCAAACCAGCTCAGCTCAGGCAGCTCGACACGAAACAAGAAATGGGTTTCTAACGACGGCTCAATTGGATTCCACATAGGTTATTTGGTTCATCACATCGTGCCACTGCTGTGGGTTACAGATCGAAAATTGGTGGAGGAAAATATAGAAAAGAATCAAACCACCCACCGAGCAAAGGTATATTGTATTCTTAGTTCAGTATATTGAATTGTTTTTGTAGCACGAAGTTCGCTCTGTTCATTGTTGGCCCAATAGTGGGTTCTCGTAACAGTGATAGAAGACTGATTTCACGATCCATAACTGATTCGATTTTGATTCGCGAAAGGAGCAATGCGCATGCAAATTTGAGCGCTGATTGAAATAATTTTTGGTCACGAATCTCAAACCACGAATGGTGAGCTACGCTCCCACCATTAAACGGATAGTTCCGATATGCATTCATGTTCCAAAGCAATAAGGATCACCAGTTTGGAAAGTTTTCACTCAATCAATTACGTGGGTTCAGCAAAATGGCACTATTAATTCTGAAGGGATCACAAAGGCAAAAAACTATGATGGACAATTTAATTTAATTTAAGATGCATGAGAGGGGAAGAGCATCGAAGAAATAATACTTCCTTACAAGCCGAGACAAAGAATAAAGTTGTGCAGCAATGGGCTAAGCGAGGAAGCACGCTTCGTTCCGACAAGCAATCGAACAATGCTTTTAACTCATCGTTCCTAGTAGGGCGTAGAATACAAAAAATATATTCAACATAATAAAAATATTTTCCATAAAGAATCAAAGAAAATCTCTGCAAGAAATGCGTTGACAAGGATTTAGAAAAGTTCATTGAAACTGTGAAAATAGAAAGACTATTTAGTTAGAAATTCTTGATGAGAATTTATTCATGTTAAATGTTTTTGTAGCAAAACTATTAATTCGATACTTCATGAATATCGAAATATCTCTGAATGAAGTATGTATCCTATTTTTATTTATCTGGAGACATTTTTCTGCTAACGTGAGACATATTTCCAACAAAGCCAGAATAAACCGAAGGAGGCGCGTGAGAAAATATGAAATTTGTTGTTAAATTCCTTGAAATTCGCCCTTAGAGAAATCTCAAGGACGAGAGGAAAATTATTACTATGCAGAAAGAACGGCCGCACTCGTTTCACAGCCATGATTAAATTTCATTGCTGCGCGACAATCATTGCTGTTGTTGCTTATTGATATTGAAGTTGCTGTGCTGCGGTGGAAACCAACCGAGAAAATGGTTTTGATATGCTGCTGAAATGCAATTTTCTTACGCCAGGTGATGAATTTGTTGAAATATACAAATCTTCCGAGGGGAGTTGTGAATATATATTGAATAAGAGAGTTTGTCAGCAAGCACGGTAAAACGAATTTGATATAATACTGTTATTGGATGTTGTACGATTCACCTGCACTGATTGTGTACTGAATATTGTAAGAAACGGAGCAGATGTTCTGGAAATGATTTTCTTTCTGTAAGGAGACTGTAGTACTGAGCAGCAAAGTATCATACGTACCTGGAACAAAAAGATTTGAAATATTAAAATCCCATTTGCAGAGTTGTAATTCACAAAGCTTAAGTATCCTAATTGGTGGAAGCACGGCATTATCAAACATAAAGTGGTGGGACCAATTCCGGGTTCGGGCGAAAAGACCGTTGGCTTGAAAATTTTCTCAACTTCTCTGAGCATAAAGTAATGGAGTATCAGTGTACCTACACAATATACAAATTCATGATGGGCATTGAAAGCTCTCATAATTATTTTGGAAGTGCATCTAGAGCAAAAGTCTAAAGTGTTTGTGAAAACCTTATCAAATAGTTGGAATATGGAACTTAATTTAGTAGCAGTAATGATTAGGAAGTTGCGGAACATTGAAACTGAATTTAGGCGTGAATTTCAAATGAGTCTCATTTAATTAGGATGTCCGCATAATGTGGATTTTTATTTCGCTCATAGTTCATGTTTTCTTCGGGATGATAGAAAACAAAATTAGAATTTTTTGAGATCTGTGCGGAACACTCAACGAACATGATTGGAATTCACGTCAGTAATCATAATCAAAATATCACCAACGATAGCCCTGTTATCGTAAATACATTATGATCATGTACATCGCTGTCAGCACCGGAACCACAACGGTTGCCAGCACTTGCCTCAAATCTGAAACGAATAAGCGTTGAGTGTCAAAACAAACGCATAAATTTAGTACCCAGTCCGGTCGGGATGCCTCTTCCGCTATAATCGTGCTGCTAAGTAGTACAGTCGGTCCAGTTTGCAAGCGAGACCCGCCCATTTAGGCTATCAACTCGATTATCATCTATTTGCACGTCGGTTGGTCGCCCTCGTCGTCGCCTCGTTAGCTCGATCGTCCGTTTGTTATCAAGTCAAGTAGGATTCCATTTCACATTAGGCCGATTAGAACGTGTATGAGATGACGGTAGTTTAGGATAGGGCATAGCAGAGTTGAATTTAAATGACTACAAAAATGAACTGCATGCAGTATAGAGCTAACAGTTACTATCTAGGTTTTTGTATCATAAAGTAAACGAATAACGACGTTATGGTTCTGGATTTTAGCTCGTGTACGAACTAGAAAGCTTATCTATTTGCAAATTAATCTTCATTGGACGTTTGGAGCCTATTGAAAAAGACATCCTACCAAATACTGGTTTTTCTTGTAAGCATACATTGTTTCGATCCACCATAAATGACAAAAAAGTATAGTAATTATGTATTTTAGGGGCAAGGGCAATCTTTGGCAAACACAAACTACATAACTTGTAGGACATGTACTCAAACTTAGACCTTAGTGAGCACACTTTCTTTTTAAATTCGTCATTGAAGCCTAACCAAACAAACAACAACAAATTGTACACAACTTCTGTTCTGCTTCAAGTGAAATCTTAAGCTGTAATTTGCAACGAGTGCTCCATATTATGTCCCAGAAATTATCGTTATACTAAGGGATTTATTATGAATGCTAAAATTGTGATTGTTTTATTTCATCTAATATGGGTAGGTAAGTCGATCAGAAAAATAAAGAAAATACTCTTGCACAGCCTGCCTTGCATGTTACAAGTGGCTTGCATTAAAAACAAATATGAATCCTGCATATTATTGATTTTAGACACAAAACACCATTGTGAGCAACATGCGTTTCCATAATTTGTGGTGCAAATGAATTGTGAAGATGGCGGGTCTTTTGATTTTTAAACTGTCTCTATCTTTCTTGTCCGATATCCTCAATATTTGGAAATGTAAATTAACAAAAGTCGAGTCGAGTTTTCGAGACCCAAGCTTAGTGTATTGTATGAGATGTTTGCACTTTTCCTCTGGTCCAGTGAGTGTTACTGAATTATCAGTGTTTTCATAATGTAAAAGCTAAAATCTATCTAGCTATGTTAGTTTACTATGGTTTAGACTGTTCAACGAAATTTGTTATCCACAGAGTGTGAGCTATCAAGAAATTAGTTATAGATATTCGTAGCATTAACTTAAGTAGCCATTGTGAAATGGAACTATTTATTTTCACACTCGTTATCTTCTTTGTGAGAGTTTTCCTCCTAAAGAAGCGTGCATATGAATGATACGTAACAGTGGTGATGTATTTCTCGATGCTTTCTAATTTATTTCTATATTATTTACTATCGGCGGTGTGCTGTCTCTATACAGGTGTTTAACTTGTATGCTCTTTTGTTATTATCTATCGAATTGACTCCACTGAAATGTAAAGCATTTCAGGTTCTAAATTTAATGTAAACCCTGAAGTTTCATCGATTTCACAATCTAGTGTGTGCAAATCGTGTTTTCGTGTTTGAGCACGTAGGCAAATATTAATCCTCCACTGTGATCAAATCATTTCATCTTTGTTTCCAACCAGTGCATTGTGTAAAACCAATATTTTCTAGACAGTTTTATACCAAGTATTCTGGTGGTTTCCAAAGTGTTTTTTTTTTCTTTCTTCTATCTCACCTGATTTATTATGTCCCACTCACGGTAAGTTACTAGGTCAGTAACATAAACATAAACGTGAACTGTGAAATGAATTAAATTCTAAACGTTTTGGCGCCGACTCCCATCATGCTCAAAGCCACCTCAAGATGGCGGAAAACGCATGTATCGACTCTAACAGTATGGATGTCGGTGGTGTAAATGAGTTGCCTATCGTTGAGAACGTAACTACCCTTCCATGTGTACGACGTTAATCCCATCAGTTCTAAAAGACGACGGTCTGGTGATGTTTCTCAAAAAATAAACAAGAAATTGTCTCCTGTCGATCAGGATTCGACACCATAAAACGAAGTTCGCTTCAGTAAGTCGCACTCGCGACACACTTCTGTGTTACCGCTTGGTTAATTGGGACAAAATTCTCTTGCACACACTTTAGTAGTTTTCCTTATAGGACATTTTCAACACAATCCTCGCGGGATGAGTGGACATCTGGCTATTTGGATAGAAGTATGTCGGACAGCATTGTTTGTTATCACTGATGGCTCCTCCTCGAAGGTAGAGCAGGTGAGGCGCTCATTCGCGTGAGTTGAGATTGGAATAGTCTCACTGGGTACAACTGAACTGTCTTTCAAGCGGAAATATTTGCCATCATGTGGAGTGCAATGCACTCGCAGCAACGCATTATGGGCAAAGTAAATACTTCTGTCCAGATAGCCAAGCAGCTATTAAAGCTCTCGCCTCGGCCAACCTGGTCGAAGTTTGTAATCGCATGTCGAACTCCAAATTGAGGAACTGAATTTAGTTAATACTTTACACCTAATAAAGATACCTGGCCATTCTTCCATAGCTGGAAACGAATTGGCTGATGAGCTAGCTCGTAACCCAGTAAACCACATATCGTATAACAAACAGCAAATAAAGTCGCATTTGCGTGTGACCGCATCGTGCTTTCGTGCTGTGCGGTTCTTTCTCTCTATGCGGAAGGAAGTTTTAATACCACCGAAGCTATTTTAATTTCAACGGTGCTTTAGCGCTATTTGTACCCACTGATCCGTTACGATCTTTGCAAGGACCCGTGCCTTCGTTTTACGTTGACCCGTTTGCGGAAGTAAAATCTGACAAGCGGTGGTAATCTTGCCAGGACATCGTCCTGAGAAAAACCTCTTAGAAGGTCACGTTTTCACGCTCAGCAATGAGCATTAATAAAAACAAGAGGAAGGAGTCTCTGAATTCTCCACTTCCTTCAAAGAAACAAGGTTTCAGACCGTCCTGCCAAAGCGCGGAAAAAAAGAAGGAAGCTGAGAATTCAGATATTCCTTCTAACTCTATATCGGAATAATTCTTCCAATCGAACTGAGCAATCAGTAAAGCTGATTAAGCGAAGAACGTACCTTAAAGGAACTTTGGTTACTTGAAATATGTCCATTCGACGTAGTGTACTTTTGACCAAACGTCATTTGAACAAATATGTTGATTTGTCTTTCGACTAAATGTCAGATTTGATATAAATATTGTACAACCAGAATGTTATAAAAGGCCTACAATTGGTAAAGGCAAATCAAATAAATAAATACTTCAATTAGCTGAGAGAGTTTAGCATTTTTTATCCATGTTTGATTTTACAGATACGTATTTCAACCTCAACTGTGTCTCGTACTTGACTCGACTGAGATCGAAATACGATCTGTAAAGATAACAAACCGTAGTGGGAAAAAAGGAAAGTACTAAACTCGTCTTAGAAAGTTGAAGACATTCCACTAAAAGAGCTTAAATATTTGTTCTGAAATAAATACTTGTTAGTAATGAGAAAGTATTGTTATCACCTGATAATTATAATGAAGGTCTCCAGTAAGTTGCATTTCCTGTAACACAAATCCGTCCACCCATGAGATATCAGTAAAAAAGGAGGTTAAAGGTAATTAATGTAGGAATAATAAATTTATCCTGTTAAGATACTTGACAGTATGCTTTTAGGGCATAGAATTGAAAGAAGGCTTTGAAAAATCAACAAAATCAAAAACAAATCTCCACCCACCAAATGCGGAGTTCGTGCCGCCATTTTGTTTTCGGGTGAGCATAATTGCAACAAAAGTAACTGTGTTTCAATAGCTAATAGCAAAACATAAGATAAGCGGAATACAAATCAAGGGATCGCTTCGCTCGCGTATCGAACTATTAACAGTGGTAGTTTAGCAATCAGACTGTTTCAATTTAAATATTTAGTTAAGAAATAGCTGTACGGATTTTGATCTTGATTCGAAATCCGTCCACGGTGACGGATTTCGAGTCAGAGAGTTGATTTAATTCATTATTTAATCATGTTTTCGTAGTTTTTAATGAGTAAATGTGAAACACTTCAAAAGTAGAAGCCTTCATGCGCCTGTGTCAATGACAAACGTTTTATCTAAATTCGATTCCTTTTTTCTAATGACATTTTCATATACCAAGGTGCTTAAGTGACGGATTTCGATGCCCCACGGTAGATCACTTTGACGTAGTGTGTTGGGTGTAAAATCTACCAAACAGAGCCCTAGCTAATCCATTTTTCTAGCTATGGCAATAAGTTGTGGTAATTAGGGATTCATCGTATTTAGTCCCCGCTGCCAACAGCAGTCTCAGAAATAAAAATAATCCTCGCAGACAGTTGAAAGACTCGAATTCTCTTGTTTGAGGCTAAACTGTATGTAGCGGAAACAACTTTTTAAGCAATTAGTTTAAAAAACCCCGGTACCCGGTCCTAGGCTAAACTGACTGCTGGAAAATCGAGTTAGAGGTTTAAATACGTACTAACTATTCACGAACTGGTGAAAATTGAGTGAGAGGAACACAGAAGTTCTTATTACTGAACAAATTCTCTTGCTTGAAATGGTCTTGTAGACAGAGCAAATCCGGTTTTAAGAGTTTTACTGGTGATATTCTAGAAGCAAGACAAGGATGTGGCTAGGCTGAAGCATGGCCAAAACAGTACATTGTTCTCTTTCTCAAGAAAGGATTGATTTTCTATTGATTCTCTTGATAAGGGCGCGCCTTCAATGGATTCCTCTATGAAGGGTCTAAAGAGCGGATCTTGTCATGGTGGTCTTGAGAAAACAAAACAACAATCATCGAAACCGAAACACAATGCTTCTCAAAGCACTGGAGTAATTCGATATGCACCAAACACTAAGGATACGGGTAAAGCCACAATAGATCTAATAACTGGTCGCAGTGGCACACCCGAACAGAAAAAAACCTTGCATGCAAAGGCGTACAATGATTGCAAATTGGAGATGGCAAGATAGATCCGGTACGATCTAGGATGTTTGCGGGTGAGACGCATTATTGACTCCTGCATAGTCTATCATTGTACTTGCCACACATGATGCACAATCATGCAATGGCGGCATAGAAAAGCTTGTAAATAATAAATGAGTAAATGCTCATAGAACATTAAATTGATAATCAGGTAAATTTCTAGTTGAAATGAAGAGCCATAGAAGAAGAAAAGCTCGATAGTTTTTGTGACTTATTTTCCAATTTATGGATCATGGGAAAATAGCTGGAATGTTATTGTTTTTCTTGAACATGTCTTAAGGAATATTGTCCATTAATTGCTAAAATTTGTCCTTAGTTATGGATCTAAAAATTATTCATTACACAATCAGTTTTTATTTCTGCAATTCGGCAAAAATTCGTACAGCCGTGCGCCAGCAAAACAAACAACTGATATTCCGGCAAAAATAGCGTTTGTTAGCTGATTAGATAATTTGCTGATTATCAGCAATTTTGACAGAAATCTCGGCAAAAAGCATCCCGGTAAAAAAAATAAGTGTGTATGGATACTCCTGAACTATTTTATGGATTTATGGTAGCGTTCCATTTCAGGTGTTATTTACGGTTAGATTTTCATTTTTTATGGATTGTTTTTGCACATTTAATGGTACAAAGTAAGGGCTGCCACACTTCACAGGAATCAATTTTAAAAGTGCATGCACTCATCTGTATTATGAATTAGATGAAATTGAAATACCTACAGACGAGCACTGTGTAGTAGGTATTCATAATAATTTAAATCTAGTGTAGGTATAAATTATTTAAAATTTAATTCTATTGCAATTGCTTTCAAATTCCTCCGAGAATTGAGATTATGTAACTCTTAAAAACAACAGAAACGAAAAACATATATTTCAACCCACTCTATTAAATTTGTAGCATCGTCATCATCACTCACACTGTGCGTGCCGATCGGTCCTAATTAAGTTAAGCATAATGATGCGGATTAACGTCAAGCTTATCGGCAGCTTCTGTTTCAATGATGATTTCCACATACCATACAACATGTGAAAAACTGACATGACGAAGATGACGAGGACACTTAGTATTGTCTCACAAACTAGAGTGAAACCATCTCGAAATCGTTCGAAAATAATCATGCTGAAAGGAAGGAAATCTTTCCAAAATCAAAGTCATTCACATCGTGTTTCGAAGACATCGTGAGAAGCAAGTTTAATACAGCTCCGTCAGCTATCAACTAGAACACATTTCACTTTCTCAAAATGATCACCGATGCTTCTGCTTTTTCTTCTCCGCGTATGCCGTTTACGTTGGAGCTTGAACTATCCTTCATTATCAAATCATATTAACGTTTTGTCTGCCACGGAATAAGTGTTGTAGCAAGATTATGCACCCTCACCTCATCCACATCTAGAGAGTGTGGAAAATTCACTATCCTTGTGGCAACTAAGCCAAATGTAGATCTTAGAAACAGCTTTTTCTTTCAACCAATGTCGTTTGGTTTTTGTGCGGTTTTTTCTTTGCCGCAAGCTGGGTCGACAAAAAGTAATGCAACGGTTCCGTTGATCCAATCGATATTATATTAGTGAGAATGAAGATAACTATAAATTGTTCCCGAGGAGAAAAGAACTTTCGCGAACCGATCCAGTTGGAGTTTTCGGTATAACAACGTGAAGCACAATTTCAATTTCGGATTCAAGAGAAATGTAGAACAAGCTATTTCATGGAAACTGGGTAAACGCGTTAGGAAATGGGATGAATGTCAAACTAGCTCCGGAACGAATTCTAATGATGAGAGTTAAAAGGGTCGAAATCGAGACCCTTTACATGATTTAAATGTTGTCTCTTGAGGTAATTTAGTGATAGCAACTAGAAGCATATCAAATGCTCTAATCTTAAATCCAGACGACCAGTTCGCCACTAAACGCACATTTTAACGAGACCACTTTAAGAAGGCTGTAGATCAGCTGAACAATTGAAAAACACAAAGAAATTCAATTTCAAAACTTCCGACTGCTTGAAGAAATTATTTCAATATTCACTTCCTTCTCGCAAACAGGGCTGTCACCATAGCCGACATAGTTGACATTGATGTATGCTAGCAAGTGGGGTGAATGGGTGGAAAGCATAGTTTCGTACGGAGGAGAGAGCGTTCAAAAAATCAGAAAAACAAAATCAACATTCTAAGATCATTTTGCTGCACAAGCGAATCTGCAGTCAATCTCATAAAACGATAGATTCTATCTATAAGCTAATGTTGTTGACTGCATTTTACAGTCGAACTTTAGTGTTAGTTTAGTGACGAAATAATTGATAGCATTGTTAATACTGGGAAAATGTTATTTAATCATATAGCCCTCACATAGATGCTCGTCACTATGATCCGGAAATAGCAGCTAATACCCAACAATCACAAATTCAGTTCTGAGAATGAAGAGGGCCATTATTATGTATTACCCAAATGGAGACGCATGGTTCCTCTAAGTTCAAAATAACCTCTGGTCAGTTGATCTTAGCGTAATGAAATCCGAAATTGCCCATCGAGTACTTATTCATGGAACTGCCTTTGACATATAATCTAGCGTCTAGTCGACGCGGACGCTTGCAACCGGTTGCGAATGGCAACACCCAGCTGGGCAGAGTCCTTTATTCGTGTGTTCCGCACTGAATGTTGCCAGTCACAGCAACCAGCCAGCCAGCGGCAGCTTCATCATCGTCCGTGAGCAACAAGCTCGCATATATAGAGGATGGGAACCGGAACCTGATACCCGTGATGATATGTGTGCATGGCTGTGTTTACATTTACGTCCTGGCAAGACCTGTCTCGTTTTTCAACTCCTTTGGTCCGCCTACCCATTCCGGACCAGTAAAATTGAAAATGGTACCTTGCTAGATTTGTATGCTTGTTGTGGGTGGTCTTGAAGGCTGTTTCGCTGACATTGGCGTGGCTAGAAGAGCAACTGCCAAAGGGGTCTTCATTTTACCATTTTGATCCATTTGTTCTATCAATTTAATATTTGATACGTGATCATTTGTTCATTGATTTCGGACAAGAAGTAACCAACTCCAAACTTTGCAATAGTTTTACTCATTGTCCCGCTATAATACTTGGTAGTATTCGTAGTATCATATCGTTTTGCAGTTCGCTGATCCAAATTCAGCTGTATGTACTAAAATAAATCAATAATTCATCGTTGCGTTCAATCGCCAGTGCCATCTTCAGAAGTTGGAAAGCTCATTGGTTCGTGTATTGTCTGATTCGTTCAATGTAAAGCAAACCAAAGGGCCTTCGATGATGTGGGTAAATCATGAGTGACGGGAAACTTCATAAGGCATTGTGAAAAGCAACACTACGCTTTTCGCCGTGAAGATACAAAACGAACTAGGTATGTAGTGTGGAACTGTGTATTTTTGCGCCCCAATTGTATATCCTTATAGAGACTTCCACTCATAAGGCAGTCCATACTGGGTCGATAAACAATGAGGACCACGATGTTCAATTTAACAATCAAGTTATTAAATTTCAAACCAATCTAACAAAACGTCGCTAATGTACTTCTAAATATTCTAGATACTTCAGTTCATTCCAGTAATGAGTGAGTAGATATCGATAATGGAAACCAAAGTAATTCGGAAAAGTAATACCGTGGGAGATAAAGCAGGTCTTTCCATAGATAATCAACAACAGGAATAATCAACGAGGAATTATATATCGGACACACGAAAAAGACGTGAAAGCCTACGACCCAAGTAACACAGTTTGTTATATGAGAGTTAAAAATGCATCTCAAGCATATAAGTTGTTTATGTTTTGGTAAGAAAAACATAAATTAATGATTTTGTGTGTGTTACTTCTACGTGAAGTTAAACGATTTACAATGATATGGAAATGCTAAAATCATCTTCCAAACTTAGACGTACATGTTCATGATAGAATTAGAGGGGAAAGTATAGAATTGATAGTTCCGTTAGGATACGGCAGGCATGAAGAATGTTTTTATAGAAGTCGATTTGAAAGAGAGCGGAGGGCAATATTTGTGATGGCACACATCGCACGACCTTCCTTCTGCCAAACTCCCGTATGAAGGGGGAGGGAAGAATATCAGTGTGGAAGCTCCACACTGGCGCGCCGTTTCCTACGATTCGCGCTTCGTAGGCTACCTTGGCAGGATCCGTTTCGCCTACCAAGTTACGAAATCCGATGTCAGTTGATCAACTTACAGCTACTTCGCTCAAGGAGAGATGTCGTCAAAGCCATTATGATCACCGATACCCTGCAGGGACTAATCGACTGTGGAGCTATGTTGGAACAAATAGACCTGAACGTCCAGCCACGCATGCTCCGTAACAGCCATATGTTGAAGCTGCATTTTCCTCGTACAAATTATGGCATGTATGGAGCCGCATCACTCTTCGATTTTCTCGTCATACGGAGCATGTTAGGCCGAAGATTTTCATTGTTCTTCGCAGACATAAACAGACGAAGACAATGACAATGCTTGTTTGAATGTTTTATACCTACTTTGTATACCTACTATTGTTTAGTTGAGATATTATATTTTTTGAATATTTTTTCGTCTAGAAAACATTGACCCTAAATGGTACCAGTAATTGTTGAAATGGGATTTTTCTTACCAAAAATTATGAAAAATGTCACGTAATGAAAAGTCGAAAATCCTGATTATTAGCAATAAATCCTGCCGAGAGCCGTTTTCCTTAACCTTAGTAAGATGTTGGGGTCAATATGACCCAAAACGAAACTTTAAAATAGAATAACTTTTTACTTGATAATCCGATCGTTCTGAAATTTCTTGACTTTTAATATTTTGTGGAAATGAAGCATCTGACATGAAAAAAGTATTTTAAGGTGCAACAGGAACGGCCCCACAAAAAAAGTTACGAATAAGATGTTAGGGTCATATTGACCCAGAAATGTAAATGCTTATAAAACAGTCAAATTATAACCGAATTGCAAAGTTTATATACCGTTCGAAAGATAAACTCATCAATTTTGTGGCTATGTGATGATATGCTGGTTCTGGAGACAATGGCCACCGGGAAACGACTTCCACGGGGACCTTGTCGGTCATATAAGGGGAGCATAAAAATCGCTCCATATATGCCATTCGATCGCTAATTCTTCATATATTCTCTTAAAACGGTATTGTATGGTCCATGAGAGGGCTTCCGACGAAAGTGGCCACTCCTGGTACATGCAAGGTGCCCCCGGGGAACCCGCAGGAGGGGACATTTCCGTTTTAGCACCAAAATATACCGTGCGGCGGCTCAGTCGTTATGATTTTCCACAAAATAGATGATAATGCGCTTGAAATCGATATAAGACCACATTGGCCACTCCTGGTACATGCAAAGTGCCCCCGGGGAACCCGCAGGAGGGGACATTTCCGTTTTAGCACCAAAATATGCCGTGCGGCGGCTCTGTCGTCATGATTTTCCAAAAATAGATGATAATGCGCTTGAAATCGATAAAAGACCACATTGGCCACTTCTGGTGCATGCAAGGCGCCCCGGGGAACCCGCAGGAGAGGATATTTCCGTTTTAGCACCAAAATATGTCGTGCGGCGGCTCTTTTGTCATGATTCTCCACCAAATAGATGTCATTGCGCTTGAAATCGATAAAAGACCACATTGGCCACTCCTGGTACATGCAAGGCGCCCCGGGGAACCCGCAGGAGTGGACATTTCCGTTTTAACACCAAAATATGCCATGCTGCGGCTCTTTTGTCATGATTTTCCACCAAACAGATGGTTTGGCTATGCGCTTGAAATCGATAAATGACCACATTGGCCACTCCTGGCACAAGCAAGGTGCCCCCGGGTATTCCGTATGAGAGGACATTTCCGTTTTAGCACCAAAATATGCCGTGCGGCGTCTCTTTCGTCATGATTTTCCACAAAATAGATGATTATGCGCTTGAAATCGATAAGTGACCACATTGGCAACGCCTGGAACCTATGAGGGGGCCCCAGGGAACCCGTAGAAGGGGACATTTCCATTTTTACACCAATATAAGCCATGCGGCGGCTCTTTTTGTGTTTTCCCATCGAACAGATGGACGTGCGCTCGAAATCGATAAGTGACCACATTGGCTACATTTGAAACCTATGAGACTCCCTCGGAGAACACGTAGAAGATGGCATTTCCATTTTTACACCACCATATGTCATGCGGCGGCTCTTTCGTCGTGATTTTCCTCCAAATAGGTGCCCTCGAAATCGATTATTGACATATTGTTCACCCTTAGAACCTATGTGGTGCCCCCGGGAGCCCGTATAAGAGTACATTTCCATTTTAACACCAAAATATGCCGTGCGGTGGCTCTTTCTTTGTTATTTTCTACCATACAGATGGTCATGTGCTTGGAGTTGATTAGTGATATTGTCTACTCTTGGAACCTTTCAGATGCCCTGCGAACCCGTAGGAGAGGACATTTTCATGGTTATATCAAATGTACTGTGCCGCTTGCGGCAGCTCTATCTTCGTCTATCATTGTCTACCCTGGCCACAAGTCTTCAAAAAGCTGGTTATGCGCTTGAAATTGTTCTTCATTTGAAATTGAGTATACTGAGTCAAATTAAAAAATAGTTTCTGGGCTACTGTGATGATTCCTTCGAACAGCTCTCCAAAGATTTTCTATTCCGCATCTCGATATTACCATTAGTCGATGGTCCCTTCAATATTGATTCATAGAAGTTTGAGGTTTTCACCGATCGCCGTGGACAATGATATGAAAACGCAACATTTTGATATAAAATAATCTCTCTTTCTGTGAGACTCCTGCGGGTACCTTGTAGGTGGTAGATATTAAGTTCAGAATGAATGACCTATTTGATAGAAAAGAAAAACCGAGATTAATCCACCTAGCAGTGATGATGCCTTTCTCGTGCATTATAAAATATCTTAAAAGAATCACATTAGAAAAGTCAAAAAAGCTCTTTAGGAGAATAGATCACATTTTTTTGATCATTTTGCATGTTTTTGCATTAGTTAAAATGCATCGCCATCATTTTCGGAAAAAATTTATGGTTTTAATTTTTTTTCCAAGGGTCCCCCCTTGGGAAAAAACAATTATTTTTAAGAATTCTGGAACGTAATGTCCGATCAAGCCAATTTTCAATAGCAAACAATGGGGACCGCATTCCCCGTCGAATGCAAGTTGTTGCGAGTAAATCGGATAATGCTAAGTTCTAAAAAGCGTGTCTACAAAATTTGTACACATACACACATACACACATAGAGACATCACCTCAGTTCTTCGAGCCGAGTTGATTGGTATATAACACTATGGGTCCTATCAAAAATTCGTTTTTAGATTTATCATATAGCCTTTCGGTACAACTTGGCTGTACGAGAAAAGGCAAAAAGATTAATCTACCTAGTGGTGATGGTGCCTTTATCGTTCTTTCAAAAGGGTTGAGAAATATATAAGAAAAATCTAATATAACACTAACAGGTAGATAGCTCTTATTTTTCATATTTGTTCATTTGCAAAACTTTCTGCTGAACGCAACTTATTGCAAACCAATCGGATGAGCATAAGTGCCAGAAAAGTGATTTTCCCATGTAGCTGCTGAAATTAGTATTTTGGCCATAACTTCGGAGCCCATAGTCCGATCTGGCCAATTTTCAATAGGAAACAATAAGGCGGGATTTTCGTCGAATGCTATTTACTGCGAGCAATTCGGTTGAGGAAAAGTTCCTCAAAAGTGAGTTAGATTTTGTGTGCACAGACAATTTCAATGAATTCTTCAAGGCACTCCACAATTACCGAAATTGGGCCTGGGGTTCCCCCGGGTTGATATTAGATTTCAAGAGCATTACCAACTATATGATGGAAAATTATAGTGAAAGAGCCGCTGCACGGCATGTCTTTAAGGGCCGATGTCCACGTAAAGTTTTTTCACGTAAAGTTTTTTTTTCACACGTAAACGTGTGCACTACTACATTTGATGCCGGATACCTTGCGTGGACGCGGCGTGCACGCAGCTTGAAAACACGCTACGTCGGCATCGGCCCTAAGTAAGAGTAAGAGTAAGAACGGAAATGTCCTCTTCTATGAGCTCCACGGCGGTACTTCATAGGTTCCAAAATGGAAAATGTGGTCACATATTCATTTCGGTATAAAAACGGAAATGTCACCATCTACGGGTTCCCCGTGGGCATCTCATTGGTTCCAAGAGTGGCCAATGTGGTCTTTCATCGATTTCAAGCGCATAATCATCTATTTTGTGGAAAATCTTGACGAAAGAGCCGCCGCACGACATATTTCGGTGTTAAACGGAAATGTCATCTTCTACGTGTTCTCCGAGGGAGCCTCATGGGTTTCAAATGTAGCCAACGTGGTTCAAGAGTGGCCAATGTGATCACTTATTGATTTCGAGCGAATAACCATCTCTTTGGTGGGAAAACACACCGAAAGAGTCACCGCTTGGCATATTTCGGTGTTAAAACGGAAATATCCCATTCTACGGGTTCCCTGGGGGCCCCTGGTAGACTCCAAGAGCGGCCACTGTGGTCAATTATCGATTTCAAGCGCATAATCATCTATTTTGTGGAAAATCATGACGAAAGAGCTGCCGCATGACATATTTTGGTGTTAAAACGAAAATGTCCTCTTTTACGGATTCCCCGAGGGCACCTCATAGGCTTCAAGAGTGGCCAATGTGGTCACTTATCGATTTCGAGCGCATAATCATCTATTTTGTGGAAAATCATGATGAAAGAGCCGCAGCACCGCACGTTTTGGTGCCAGAACGGAAATGTCCTCTCCTACGGGTTCCTCGGGGGCACCTTGCATATACAAGGAGTGGCCAATGCAATCATTTATCGATTTCAAGCGCATAACCATCTGTTTGGTGGAAAATCATGATAAAAGAGCTGCCACACGACATATTTTGGTTTTAAAACGGAAATTTTCCCTTTTACGGGTTTCCCGAGGGCACCTCATAGGCTCCAAGAGTGGCCAATTATCGATTTCGAGCGCATAATCATCTATTTTGTGGAAAATCATGACGCATGAGCCACCGCATGGCATATTTTGGAGTTAAAACGGAAATGTCCCCTTTTACGGGTTAATTCCTTTCTACGGGTTCCCCAAGGGCACCTCATAGGTTCCAAGAGTGGCCAATGTGGTCAATTATCGATTTCGAGCACATAATCATCTATTTTGTGGAAAATCATGACGAACGAGCTATCGCACGACATATTTTGGTGTTAAAACGGAAATGTCCCCTTTTACGGGTTCCACGGGATCACCTCATAGGCTCCAAGAGTGGCCAATGTGGTCACTTAGCGATTTCAAGCGCATTATCATATATTTTGTAGAAAATCATAACGACAGAGCCGCCGCACGGTATATTTTGGTGCTAAAACGAAATGTCCCCTCCTGCGGGTTCCCCGGGGGCACCTTGCATGTACCAGGAGTGGCCAATGTGGTCTTTTATCGATTTCAAGCGCATTATCATCTATTTGGTAGAGAATCATGACAAAAGAGCTGCCGCACGGCATATTTTGGTGCTAAAACGGAAATTTCCCCTCCTGTGGGATCCCCGGGGGCACCTTGCATCTATCAGGAGTGGCCAATGTGGTCACTTATCGATCTCAAGCGCATAACTATCTGTTTGGTGGAAAATCATGACGAAAGAGCCGCCGCACGGCATATTTTGGTGCTAAAACGGAAATGTCCCCTCCTGTGGGTTCCCCGGGGGCACCTTGCATGTACCAGGAGTGGCCACTTTCATCGGAAGCCCTCTCATGGACCATACATTACCGTTTTAAGAGAATTTATGAAGAATTAGCGATCGAATGGCATATATGGAGCGATTTTTATGTTCCCGTTATATGACCGACAAGGTCCCCGTGGAAGTCGTTTCCCGGTGGCCATTGTCTCCAGAACCAGCATATCACCACATAGCCACAAAATTGATGAGTTTATCTTTCGAACGGTATATAAACTTTGCAATTCGGTTATAATTTGACTGTTTTATAAGCATTTACATTTCTGGGTCAATATGACCCCAACATCTTATTCGTAAGTTTTTTCTAATATCCGATGAAGGTTAATATCATAAAAAAATGCATCGGAAGATTTGTTCCAGAATGTCTAAAAGGATCTCTGAAAAGTCAATACAGAGAGCTCTCTCTTACTTATATCCAAGGGACCATCGAGTTTGGGAGGTATTGAGATAGGGAACACATTTGTATTTTTTCCACAAAATATCAAATACTTTTCATAACATGTAGAAATATTTATTCATTTATTTCAATATTCACCTTCATCTGACCCATGTCTTAATAAAGTTTTAATCAAATTAGAAACAGTTTTCAGTACAAATCATTTTTCAGTACAATTCTTAAAAATGGTCGTATTCATGGGCACAAAAAAACCAAACAAACTATTCAGCCTATAGAGTTGTCGGGAATTCGAATTGATGGAACCTTTCGTTAAATCTTGATGCCATGAATCTAATAGGATCATATTGTCCGTATCGGGTGTTGCGAGTGCCTGTCAGTAGGAAATTTCGCTGCCTCAATGGTCTTTCCGGGACATATATTTTCAGCTCAGAAAAAAATAGCCGGAGCATCGAGCTCACCTCTCAGTACTTTACCGATAAAGGCGGTTTGCATTGCAGATTTTCTATTTTCCAGCGTATCGAGACCAATTAAGATACACCGGTGTTCGTACGGAGGAAGACGCACAGGATCACGCCAAGGAAGGTCCCAAAGTGCCAGTCGAACAAATTTCCTTTGAACGGCCTCTATACGGTCAATCCAGTTCCTGTTGTATGGGCACCATACCAGCACCGAAGATTCCAGAATGGAGCGAACCAATGCACAGTAGAGTGATTTGAGGCAGTGAGGATCACGAAAATCTTCAGAAATCTTAAACATAAAGCCAAGCTGCTTGTTTGCTCTTGAAATCGCATTTTCACAGTGAGACCTAAATGTTAATTGCTGGTCCATTATAACACCAAGATCCTTGACTTCATTCTTCCGCTGTAATACATATTTCACCAGACAAGGAGTAGTCGAATAAAATCGGACGATGCACTCTACAGAAAGTTATTGTGTTGCATTTATCAACACAGAGCTCCAAACTGTTCCTTATGCTCCAGCTTGCAAAATAATCTAACGTAGCCTGCAATTCCAAGCAATCATCTCTGCTGGTCACGATCATATATTTTTACGTCAACCGCATAAAACATTCGCCTACCACGAGGCAATACAAACGCTGCATCCTGATTACTTCCTTGCGGAACTCCTGAAGAAATTCGAAAAGAATTTGAATATTCCGACCCAATTCTCACTTTCATGCACCGGTCGGATAGGTATGATTCGTTCCAGAGTGCTATTCCAGACAACACTCCAAGTACATTCAAAGTTAATTGCCTATATGCCGGGTATTAAGCCACCCGGAGTGGAAATTATAGCCTATTCAGATTGGGCTATTTATGACTTTGTTAAGTGAGAGGGTATCCAATTATTACGAGGTGTTCAGACTGCAGCAAGATAATATATATTGACGTTTCCATGTTTCCTCATTTGCACGCTAATACAGGGTTGAATTCAAGGAGAGTTTTAAAATTTAATTTGCTAAATCAAGCATTTGTGTGGCGACAATCGAACATTTTTTTTCTGAACAAAGTTTCTACGAAAAAAAAATATAAAAAAAAAAATATGAAAAGGGATTTTCGAAGAATATTTGAAGCTCTCACTAAGGATAATGAGCGAAGCTACATTCATTTGTTGGGTGCGCCGTTCTTCGGGGAATCAGACTATTCCTCAATTTATTTTCAAGTTTAATAAGTATTTTGATTCTGTACTATGATCGAACGGAGATTTGATAGAAAAATTTAGATACTTTTGGGAATTCTCACAAATAAATAAAAAAAGGACGATTGGACCAATTTTCAAGAAATATTATCGAACTAAAATGTATTTCCACCAGTATCTCCATGTATGAAGGGCAACTCAGCAATTTAATTTTTTTTCAAAAATGGAAACTGAACCATTGCGTTCTACTCGACAATCAATGATACAGCTTCTAACAAAATCGAATCGTGTGAATGTGATATAATTTGAACTGGATTTTGGATGAATTAATGCATTACTAATCCATGTTTTATTTAAGGTTATTCTACTTTATATATACATCCCATTCAAATCGTACAGTTGTCCCACGTGAAAAATGTTGAAATCCAAAGTATATTAAGCCATTCAAGGAGCAGAATTGAAATAATTTATGAAATCATGTTTATTCATCAAATATATTCGTTTTACAACCATTCCTACGTTTTAAATTGTCTTCCGCATTGGCCCTTGAACTTTGAAAATTTATTCGATTTGTTCTAGAGAGCATCAGTTTTAAAAAAAAAACAATTCATGTTGAATAAGTGGAGAATAAATAATTATCATCATTATTTTTCATCATATAAAATGCTTTCCACAAAACCATCACAATCCGAGTTATTCTTCAGCGTTCAGAAGATTTCCATCTAACATGCATTCGACCCTGCTGCGACGGAAAGAGCATGACTGTCAACTACGAAACGAAATGAAAACAGAGAGAATTTTCTCTCTGGCAAAGAGAGCGTGACGCTTGTCAATTTTGTTTTGTTGAATTTCTCCCTGCATCCCAATTAGAACGAAACCCGGATAAAAATTTACAGTACCTTGTATGGTTTAATCCATTGGAATATTATAGATTGAATGGTAAACAATACAATCGACTGTTCGTTTAATGTAGATTATTTACGGTTGAAAAACATCTATATTGTATTTACCTCAAAAGAACAATAAATCCAAATGTCACCAATACATTTTATAATATTATTATGGTTCGCTTATGTTAATTAAACTTTTGACCAAATTTTTAAATTAGTCCATTTTGTTCACCAAAAATCAATTTTTAAAGATTAGAATCTGAAAAATTAAATTAATTTTTGAAGTATTTATTATAATGAAGAAACAATAAAAACCATAAAATAACAATAGTTTCCAATGTTGAGCAAAAAAATATTTATTTTGGTTTTCTATATATAAATTATATTGCAGATCTTAAAATACCGTATTTCTACAACAATTAAAACTAATTTAAAAAAATAAGTTTTTTAATTTTTTTTTTTACTCGGTGGAAAACTAATTCCATTTAAGCGTGTAATGTTTTGTTTGCGGCTAGGGAAAAATAAAAAAAATCGAACAGTCAAAGTGCAGGACTCTTCGTTGCTTCCTGCTCTTTTAAATTCTGCTAGTGGTTGACTAATGGATCATTGGCTGCTGTGCCTTGTAATGGTGGTAAGTGTTGTTAGCACCTGAAGATTTCAATTAAATGACCATGCGGGGAAATCTATAAAACGCTTCCCGGGGGGGTTCTTGATTGTTATCGCCAAAGAAAATCTGACGTTTTAGTTAATATTTTGTTTGACTTGTTTCTTTCAGAACTATGAAGCTCACTGGAAACAGCCGTCATACCCACCGCTGATAAAGGTAACTTTTCTTTATATTTTCTATGTGCTCTCGAAGAACATTGACATTCTTTCATAATGTTCATCATCCACAGGCGCATCTCCACGGAAGTTCTAAAGCATGGTTAATTTGAAAGGATGCCGAAAGACAGCGGCCACAATCAGCGCCGCCATATACGAACATCACCACTCTTCACCAGCAGCAACACTTATGCTACGTTTAGACAAGGCAGGTGAATTGAGCAAGTCGCTTGAATCTAACGCGAATTGAACGTGTAAACACCTTAATTCAAATCACTTGAACGAAAAGAAAGTTGAACATGTTCAACTTTTGGCAAGTCAACTGAATTCAACTGAGTTGTTGCATTATGCTACCCAAGTAACCATGGAGCTATATATGCTTGCAAATAATACAGCCACAGACAAACAGACGTAACACTGAGGAAATTCCCATCGACCATGACCTCAACGGTCGTTTTAAAATCAACTGCTTGTGAGTTTCACATCCAGGGGCGCGCGCATCGTATACCTTTGTATTTGACATCTCACACTAGCGCCTTCTGTTGACATTGTCGTACTAAACTTTGTTTCGTACAACATGCACGTTAGGTGGTAGTAAAATCACTGGGCGATGGATTTTGAAACAAATTGTACTAGCTGTTACGTCTGTTTGTCTGTGATACAGCCATTAAAGTTTACTTAAAGTGGAAAAAGGCCCTTTTACGACCGAAATAATACCTTATTACTTTGACATGTTGAAATAAAATATATGTAATGCATCGCTGCATTCGTAACACTGAACTAGTGTATCGTTGCTTGACAGGCGATGAATAAATGCATCTTTACATCGGTAAAACTGATCTAATGCAATAAGCATTTAATATGCTGATCTGTGATTGATTACATGCATGAATTAATGCTTGGTGGTTACTTGGGTAAGTTTTGACAGGGCAAGTGAATTGAACAACTCAGTTGAATTCAATTGACTTACCAAAAGTTGAACATGTTCAACTTTTTTTTCGTTCAAGTGAATTGAATTAGGGTGTTTACACGTTCAGTTCGCGTTCGATTCAAGCGACTTGCTCAATTTAATTGCCTTGTCTAAACGTAGCATTACGGCATGGCCAATGAGAAGCTATGAACAACAATAGAATAAAATATCTAAATCTAAAATTCAAATTAAATTGCAAATCAAAGTAATAAAATAAACCGTAAAACAATTAATTGTATTGAATTTCTATTGTTATATTAGTGTGAAATGTATTCCAAAACGTATTGTATTTTTACTGTAAAACAATAAAAAACGTTATAGAAAACATTTGAAACACATTGTTTTCTATGGTTTTGTCCTTCGAATTCATCCCATTAAAGAACCGTTAAATCAATTGTTTTGCTCTGAATTTTGTATGGAAAATTTTCGATTTTTTTATTGTAAAGATACATAACAACCCCCCTTTTTTATTGTAAAAGTCCCATTTACTATTCATTTTATCGTGGAAAACCATTATTTCTGATGTGATTTAATTGTTGAAATTCCATTACATTCAATGGTAACTACTATGTTTTGATTGGTGATGTAACAGTAAAATTTATGATATTTTAATCATATTTTTTATCCGGGAAGCTCTCTCGTAATAATTGTTCGTAATAAATTCTTTATGACTCTTTTTAGCGGGTTGCTTTTGACAGCGCAAAATGTATGGAATATTACGTAAATAATGACATCATTAATAGCCTATTCAGATTGGGCTATTTATGACTTTGTTAAGTGAGAGGGTATCCAATTATTACGAGGTGTTCAGACTGCAGCAAGATAAATAATATATCTTGACGTTTCCATGGTTCCTAATTTGCACGCTAATACAGGGTTGAATTCAAGGAGAGTTTTAAAATTTAATTTGCGAAATCAAGCATTTGTGTGGCGACAATCGAACATTTTTTCTGAACAAAGTTTCTACGAAAAAAATATGAAAATGGATTTTCGAAGAATATTTGAAGCTCTCATTAAGGATAATGAGCGAAGCTACATTCATTAGTTGGGTGCGCCGTTCTTCGGGGAATCAGACTATTCCTCAATTTATTTTTAAGTTTAAAAAGTATTTTGATTCTGTACTGATCGAACGGAGATTTGATAGAAAAATTTAGATACTTTTGGGAATTCTCACAAATAAATAAAAAAGGACGATTGGACCAATTTTCAAGAAATATTATCGAACTAAAATGTATTTCCACCAGTATCTTCATGTATGAAGGGCAACTCAGCAATTTAAATTTTTTTCAAAAATGGAAACTGAACCATTGCGTTCTACTCGACAATCAATGATACAGCTTCTAACAAAATCGAATCGTGTGAATGTGATATAATTTAAACTGGATTTTGGATGAATTAATGCATTACCAATCCATGTTTTATTTAAGGTTATTCTACTTTATATATACATCCCATTCAAATCGTACAGTTGTCCCACGGGAAAAATGTTGAAATCCAAAGTATATTGAGCCATTCAAGGAGCAGAATTGAAACAATTTATGAAATCATGTTTATTCATCAAATATACTCGTTTTACAACCATTCCTACGTTTTAAATTGTCTTCCGCATTGGCCCTTGAACTTTGAAAATTTATTCGATTTGTTCTATTAAATCTAGGTTTAAGTTAAATACTTCATGTTAATTCTAGAGAGCATCTGTTTTTTAAACAATTCATGTTGAATAAGTGGAGAATAAATAATTATCATCATATAAAATGCTTTCCACAAAACCATCACAATCCGAGTTATTCTTCAGCGCTCAGAAGATTTCCATCTAACATGCATTCGACCCTGCTGCGACAGAAAGAGCATGACTGTCAACTACGAAACGAAATGAAAACAGAGAGAATTTTCTCTCTGGCAAAGAGAGCGTGACGCTTGTCAGTTTTGTTTTGTTGAATTTCTCCCTGAATTCCAGTTAGAACGAAAGCTCTCTCGTAATAATTGTTCGTAATAAATTCTTCATGACTCTTTTTAGCGGGTATCTTTTGACAGCGCAAATGTATGGAATATTACGTAAATAATGACATCATAAAGCGTATTTACCCTGAAACGCCAATTATTATGTCGTTAATGGCGTAATCTGAATAGGCTATTAATTACTATGTCTGAAACTTGATTATGCATATGTACAACATGTGATAGATTTGCTAAGCTGCGGTGGACGACGGAGGTCCTTCGTAGCTTAGTAGGGAAAGCACCTGTCATGCGAACTGGGGTCGTGGGATCAAACCCCACCGAAGGGGCGGTTACCCTCCAATACCTTTTCCGAACTAAATCTATCACATGTTGTACATATGCATAATCAAGTTTCAGACATAGTAACACTCCAAGTTTTCCGAGCTTATGAAGGAGAATGTCGTGATTTAACACGGTCGAAAGCGGACTTGAAGTCTGTATATACCACATCAACTTGTTTGCCAGCATCCATAGAGCGAATGCACGACTGACCGCTTCGGAAAGAACCCATGTTGAGCGGTAGAGATGTAATTTTTGCATTTTTCGAAAAGAGTATTGTTGACGATTATTTCGAAAACTTTCGAGCAGGCGCTTAATGATGTTATTCCTCTGTAGTTCGCGATGTCGCATCTGTTTCCCTTTTTATGGATCGGAGATAAGAATGACGTTTTCCACGCCGTGGGAAAGGTCGCCTTCTGTATCGAATGGTTAAATAACTTCATCAACGGTATAAGTAGAGCACCAGAACATTTTTTTAGCAGGGACGATGGAATGCCGTCCGGTCCGGGTGACATGGAGTACTTGAGCTTTCGCAATGCCTGTAGTACGTGGCCTTCAGGAATTTCAAAAATTCCAAACTCGAAGCGGTCCGCTGGAGTATCTTGGAGAGCTTCGTCTATTCGAGGTGGGAGAAGTGCTGAGCAAATAAGACGCACTTTTCGGATGCAGTATCGGCAGATGAATCACCATAATACATGCTTGTTAGCAACCTGTTTCCTTGCGTTTAGTTTGAACAAAAGAACAAAACCGTTTAGGATGTAATCGTAGATTCCTCTACGTTCGATCAATATACCGAGGGTACGATAGACGTTTATAGCTTGTATATTAGAGTGATTCAAATTTTGACTTTTTCGCTCCCCTGCGCTTAAACGATTGTTTTTGCTATTTTAATAGTCCTCCCAAATTTTTAGCTTATTTGGCTGTAATTTGGTTGTGCACGTGCCGTTTGAAGGTTATATGAAAATTACTATGAGAATTGCAACTTATGTAAAGGATCGTTTCGTGAAGCAGCCCAGAATATATTTGAAAATATTTAACGCATTGTCATCATAGAATAGATCCTAAGCTGAAAGTCAGATGTTGTTGCGTAGCAATCTGACTTTTGTGAGCAAAATTATAAAGAAAACAGAAATGCTCATTATTTATATTGATGTTATTCTTTTACGTGTTAAATTGAATTTCCCACAATTCAGCAATTCCATAATAACTTATGTTGCCAGCATCAAACCGTTTAGCAAAAACGACGATATTTTACCTTGTTAAATTTCCTATGTTGCTGATGTATTCATGCATTTTTAGAGTTTAATGAGCAATGATGGAGAACGGTTTTTCACAAAAGTTACTGTTTTCATAGTAATTTTCATACAAGCTTCAAACATCCAAATTAGCTAAAAATTTAGGACGATTATAAAAATGGCAAATGCCATCGTTTAAACATAGGGGAGCAAAAAAGTCAAAATTTGAATCACTCTATTGTATATCTGTTGCTAGCAAATACAAAGCAGCGCTTGAAGTACGGATTGCGATTGTGTCGGTATTTTCGAAGAGCGGACTGCTTACAACTTTTTAGTTTACGGAGATTCCTGTTTGTGGTAGGTAGTGGACAAAACGTTGCGAACAGGTTGCTGGAAGTTGCTTGGACGCATACGGGCATCAGCACTACTTAAATCCGAAGACCTGGATTCTGAAGCAGCGGGACGATTACCTGAAGTTTGCTCGAGAATTTGTTGTTGGAAATCCCCTTCACCTGCCTCATACACAGGGCCTGGACGACTGCTGAGCGTTGGGTTGGTTGGCTCGACTGTGATGAGCGGATAGGAACCTTCCACAAGACTGGAGGTAAGTGTGCGTCCCGGTGTCTGATCCTGTGGATTTTCAGCTGGATGAAGTGTTGCTGCGTTTCGGCTGGAATCGGGAATCTTTTCAGGAGATGATTATTATTATTATTTATTCAGACTAAGGCCGAAGTGGCCTGTGCGGTATATAAGAGTCTTCTCCATTTGGCTCTGTCCATGGCTACACGTCGTCAACCACGCAATCTACGGAAGGTCCGCAAGTCATTTTGCACCTGATCGATCCACCTTGTCCGCTGCGCACCTCGCCTTCTTGTGCCCGTCGTATCGTTGTCGAAAACCATTTCAACAGGGTTACTGTCCGACATTCTGGCTACGTGCCCGGCCCACCGCAGTCGTCCGATTTTCGCGGTGTGAACGATGGATAATTCTCCCAGCAGCTCATACCACTCGTGGTTCATTCGCCTCCTCCACGTACCGTCCGCCATCTGCACCCCACCATAGATGGTACGCAGCACTTTCCTTTCGAAAACTCCAAGTGCGTAGTCCGTAGGGGACTACCGGTCTAATGAGCGTTTTGTAGATTGTCAGTTTGGTACGGCGTTTACGGAGTCCAAAGTACGTACGATTTCCAGCCACTATGCGTCTCCGAATTTTTCTGCTGGTATCATTTTCGGCAGTCACCAGTTAGCCCAAGTACACAAATTCTTCTACCACCTCGATTTCGTCACCACCGATGCAAACTCGCGGTGGGTGGCTCACATTGTCTTCTGTTGAACCTCTTCCTATCATGTACTTCGTCTTCGACATGTTGATTACCAGTCCAGGAGGAGAACAGGAGATGAACCGATCGTATTGCAAGCCTACTTGCCTGAAAATCGTTTTGGATGGTCCCTCATCTGCCTCATACACAGGGCCGCGACGACTGCTGAACGCTGGCTGTATTGGCTCGACTGTGATGAGCGGATGACGACCTTCCACAAGGCTAGTAGCAAGTTTGCGTCCCGGGGTCTGATCCTTTTCAGTCCCGGTGTCTAATCCATTTTCAGCAGCTGGATGAAGTGTTGCTGTGTGTCGGCTGGAATCGCGAATCTTTTCAGGAGAAGAACTGATCGTATTGGAAGCGTCCCAAGCAGCACAAATTGTTTCACTACTGAACATTTCACTGTGTTGCAACTCTTCGGAAAGAAACAATCTTTGCGTATGTCTCATCAAATATGACTATCGTGCAATTTAAAAAGCGCAAGAGGTGGAGCCTACGGAAATATCGTTCGATTGCAGTAAAATTGCAATAATGTTGCAAAATACTACAGCGGAAAAAATAAAATAAGAAAAATAAAAATATAATAATAAAAAAATTCAAATACCTTTTTGTAACTTCTACCTATTAACTTACAATGTTAAGAATTATTAAGGCCAAGGCTTTTTGATCAAGGTGGATCTTTGCCTGCATTACACCGATTCGCATGAAAACATAATTCTGCCTTCTTGATGTCTTAGGTTGTTCTTTCTTCTTCTTCTTCTTCCTCTTATTGGCATTACATCCCCCACTGGGACATTGCCGCCTCGCAGCTTTGTTCATTTTGCACTTCCACAATTATTAACTGCTCAACAACTCAACTTGATTGGTTCGGGCCTTTGGTACATTCGGGTAAATATTCTATTCTGGCACATGACCCATTCGGGTAAATGGTCTTTTCGGGCATCCGGTCGAATGGAATTCGGGTCTATGTCATTCGGGCGTTTGTGATAGAATCATGAGATGTGTGCAGAAGCAAATGAGAAGAGAGTAGTAGAAAGTGAAAAATGAGAAGTGTAGTAGGAAGTTAGTAATGAGGAAATCAGAAACAATAGAAATGAAAGGAAACAAAAAGGGAAAGGGGAAAGGAGATATTAAGGAAAATAGAAAGAATAATTAATTTCACAATTTTCAATTTTCACATCTCATTTCTCACCAGTTACATCCCATTTCTCACTCCTCGGTCCTCAGTTCTAACTTCTCACTTCTTATTTCTTACTTCTCACTTTTCACTTCTCACTTCTCACCCTCCTTCCTCACTTTTCACTTCTCACTTCTTACTGCTCACTACTCATTTATCACTTAGTAATTCTCACTTCTCTTTTCTCAATTCTCACTTCTCACTTCTAATTTTCTTCTTCTCACTTTGCATTTCTCGCTTCGAATTTCTCATTTCTCACTTTTCACTTTTTACTTCCTACTTTTCACTGCTCACTGCTCACTTACCACTTAGCATTCTCACTTCTTACTTTCACTCCTCACTTCTTACTTCGTATTTCTCACTTTCCACTTCTCACTATGCTTTTCTTACTTTTCGCTTTTCATTACTAAGTTTCCACCTCTCACTTCTTACTTTTCGCTTTTCAATACTCATTTTCCACTTCTAACTGCACACTTTTCACTTCGAATTTCTCACTCCAATTTCTCACTTCTCGTTACTCACTTTTAACTAATCACAATCTAAGTTTATGTCTAACTATTCGACCGTCTAAGACGAGTTAAGTAACCTCCATTCTATTCCACCAATTATTTCGATATCTGTGCAGATACATATTTCGACCACAACTGTGTGGTCGTCTTCAATGTCTCGTACTTGACTCGCCGTACGATGGTGGAATTAAATGGAGGTTACTTAACTCGTCTTAGACGGTTGAATACATTCCACTAAAAAGAGCTTAAAATTATTATTTTTTAATATTCGGCCAAACGGCATTTGGTCCGAGACCGTGTGTATCGTGCATGTGAACTGGTTCTGACAACATCGAGTTAACGGGGTGAAAATGCATTAAAAAATTACTTCGACTTTTTTTCACCTCCGCTTAGTACTTAAACCAGGTTTAAACGTATGGGTAAGCACCGCTTAAGAGTTAAGCGAAGGTGAAGAAATTGGCCCTTAGAGAATATCGAGTAAGAGAGATATCGACTTACGGAGAGAGGACAGTATGCTAGATTCAAGGCACTTTTCGATTTCATCGAGTAAACTATCAAATTGTGTTACAATTTTATCATAAAAATAACATATTCTGTTAGAAATTTATAACAGGATCAGATACAAAATATATTGTTTCTGTGCAGTTGGGATTTTTACAGGTCGTGATAGGTCGCCAGATTGTGATCAACAATCATATTTTTTTTTGTCTGAACAAGAATATTTTTCGAGAACATGAAATTAACAACATAACAAATAAGGCAACCTTCTCAAATTATATCAGTGTTGTGATACCTATGGCTGGGAGACTTTGCTACATCTATTTTAATTGCCTACTATTGGGCAATTCGGTGTTAAGCAGTTTTCAAATCATATTATGATATAATCCTGTTACAACATTTGAAAGATAATTGCTACTGAGAACAAAATTGTATCAAAATAAGTTATAAATATCACAATATGTTAAAATTGTGTTCAATTTTGTTATGCTCTTCTAGTCAGGTTTGCAATAGCCGAGTAGACGAAAATAGCTAAATAATATCAAATGTTGATAAGATAGCAAAATGAGATATTGACATGATTGATATAAGAGATAGAAGATCAGACGACAATATCAAAATTTTGCACTAAAATATCATGAGGAGTTCAAGTTACGCTATTTGTAAGAAGTGATCAATATCATGTGCCATTAGTTTGTTCTTATCCATAGCACAACTTGTTATTTAAATGATATTTCGGTGCAAATTTTTGATATTGTTGCCTGTTCTTTTATCTCTTCTACAGGGGTACAAATTTCATCCATTTGTAACGAGCGGCTTGGTTTCTCAACGCCTGCAACTTAAGCGCCACTTCCGAAGGGAAGGTTGCAAACGCACGTTCCAACTCCGGCCAGAGACTCTTGCCTAAGGGCGGGTATAAGGCTTGGCTCAAACACTCTGAAACACTCAGCTTCCTCAATCTATGGCAAATCCAGAAAGAATTCGAAACCAAAACCACTAGTTTAAGCTACAAAACTTTTCCTAAAAATTAAAAAAAATAAACAAAGCAAAAAAAACAAACCGGGCCACTTGAATGAGGATCATCTCCTTCATCAAATCTAAAACACTAGCTTTGGATGTCGTTTGAGCATGGTATACGTATATTCACAATGTGTATCATACCCTACCTATCCAGTCCCGGGACGATTGTTTAGATTGTGGTTTACAATATTGGCTTACTCTATTCTGACCTGTATGCACGTAGGTGCGGGATGCAGGGAAACGATGAAGACATGCAGAATGTTCGACGATTTGCGGGGAATCCTACGCAGTGTAGGACATGGGAGTGATGGCGATGTCCGACGATGTTTGGCTAGGTGTATGCAGCACGTTTATGATATGAGCGACGGTAGCAATCAACTTGCCCGATCGCGACGACGCCTTGCTGCCGGTGGAGTGGTTCGTGTTAGGAGTCTCAGGTTCGATCGGGGCCTTGTCGCCGGACGATGTAGACAGGGCGTTTTCCGATTGCGTGAGAATGTGCGCAGTTTGGATGACGCACCGTAACGAGGATAACGGTGGAATTAACGTTCGTCTGAATCTCACCACGTGCTACACGGTGGCGCGCAATTCTCCTGCTTCTCGCGCTGTCGAAAGATGGGAGGCACGACAGCCACTGGCTCATCGCCGGAGTGGCACTCTCTTGGGGTCGGTTTCGGGGGTGGTTTCGTACGGTGCGGACACCGCAGCGGATTTTCCCACCAAACCGTGCTCCTGAAAGTGGGTTTACCGTAGGTTGGCGTGACGGTATTCCCAGCAAAAAAAAACACGCGTCAACGCGGGTTTGGTTCCTGCTTGACGTGAACAATTAGGCATCAGGTGATTTGGTATCATAGATATAATTTTACATGGTTTACACAAGGTCGAGGCTGGGTTTAATCGAATGGCCTTGGAATTCACTGGCACAGGCCGGTCTAAAAGCATAGCGATCAATTTATAACAATGGTGGCCTATTGTTCCAAATCACGTGGTAGTTACCTTCGGGGTTAGGCCATAAATCACCGCTTCAGCCTGGAAATCCCACGGAGCCGCGCACTGGCACACTAAAACTCTCTTGCTTTTAGTTGGCACATAATTTTCCTTAATCACTGCCTTTAGTCTTCTAATTTTTACGGAAGGTATAGTCTTCGATCTAATAAATTCAACGGTCAAGACTCAAGTGGAGAGCGATCCAAACTATGATCGCATTGAAGGCGTGATTACTAGGTAGAAATGTGTTATAGCCTAGCCGAGCGGGCTGGAGTCATCTCCCAAAAGTATTCATATTTGTTTGAGTATTCATGTTTGTTTGCAAAACAGATAACTATGTTTAAATCAAACATATTTAATTTAAAAACAAAATAAAATTCCTCTTTGTATTATGCATGCACTGGTGAGCAGTCCCTCGCTAGCTCTTACAAATGTAAACAAAAACTCGGAAGCTGCACCAAAGCAGCAGCAAAGGAGTGGAAGCATATTCTTTTCTTGCTTCTAAATTGTTGATGAGGATGATTCTAGGTACAAAAAGGTAAGTAAATAAAGTATGAACGTGCGCATATGTGAAATCTGGTAGTCTAATGCTACCAGAATAAGAATATTGGTAAAATTGATAGGGAAATATTATTAGCGGCCGAACCAAAACAATAATATGTATGTTTGCTTTAAACAATCGGCTGATTGAAGCTACTGGAAATGTATATTTGATTCAAACATATTTTACGTTTGTTTTGATTGCGACAATATATTTGTTCATAACCATATTTATGTTTGATGCCAGAACTGAAATTTTGTTTGATTTTACCTAGAATATGTTTGAGTCTACCGTAAATTTTCCTGCGTGTATTAATCAAATCCATATCATGTTTTGTTATTCTGTTCATGGCTTCTGCCCGAGTATAATCGCAGCACACAATCCAGAACTTGATTCGCACAGAAATACGAAACGGTTTTCCATGTAAAGATAGTCAAAAATATTGAATATAAAGGAACTCAATATTTTGGATCTTTGAGTGTGGCATATATTAAATTGCGTCTATTTTATTTCAAGACGCAATGATCTAGGTACAAAACATTATTAAAGTCCGGAATATGTGAATTCAATTTTGATATTATTAGGTTATTGTTGCATCCAAATTGATTTATTCCCGCTTTTCTTTAATAATTTTGTATCTACCCTTGTCTCAGAATGACTCTGCCTATGATAGTAATGGAATTCAAAAAAGGGTTCAAGAAATAAATTAGTTCCACCATAAAATAAGCATTCCCTAATAGTGGGAACAGTATTCCAATAAATGGAGGAATCAAAACAAAACTTTGACCAACAAACCATCACGAATAAGTTAAAACGTTATTTGCGTATTTCTGTACTTTGCTCTGTACCTGCTCTCTACCGATCATGATGTTAGAACGAAAACAATGATCCCCGAATCGGGGCTCTTTTACCATATGTACGGAATAGTATTCTGCTAGTATTTATTAGTATTTTGAAATACTGAGTCCGAGTTGGTTGCCCCTTACATTTCTGCATTATCATCTTAAGTATCTTTCGCGAAAAATACCAATAATGCTTTTTTTCGCAATCACCCTGTTGAAGAATCATGACTTCTGGTAATGCGATCCCTTCCTTAGTCCTAGCTACACCAATGTACATACAACTGTTTTGTTCAAGCTATGTTGTGAATGGTTTCCTTTTCCTATATTCATTTCACATCCAGCTTCACACAGTTAGCGTAGCGAGAATAGGTACCATGCCAAGTACCAAGCTCTATCTGTGCAAAGAGTGCGAGTCGGAACTGTTACAAACCTGAAGAGACGTCGTCGTCGATTGGCCTACTTTGCTTTCTTGTCACTCTTGTGGGTTGTGTCTATTGTTTCGAAATCGAGTAAGCTCCACTTCACTTTTCGATTCCAATGAAGGCGAATGGATCTGGGGAGATGCGGGCAGCTTGCATCGTTGCCGCACAGGCTGTTCAAAAATAATTATCAGGGACTTTACCATGGTGAAGTATGTGTAAAATGCCGGATCTCGGTAGTATTTGTTCGTACAAAAAAAATAGTTTTTCTTATGGTAGCGCCATAAACTAGAAATTAGACAAAAACATAGCTAGTAAGAACATACTGTGGCAAACATATTTTCGAGTCAAGTACGAGACACTGAAGACGGCCTTACTGTTAAGGTCGAAATACATATCAAGTGGTGCAACTAAATGGGATAGTACAAACTCGTCGTATAACAAAGCAATTCTTTTTAATAGAAATTATTTATGGCTTCAAATTATAAAAAATCTACGATTTCCTTTTGATTTTTTTTTTTTTTAAATCTAATTCAATATGACATTAAACGAAAATACTGTTTATGCCATACGACCCTTATTTCCTTCTCCGTTGCAGCAGAATGCTATGGTTTCCAGTCGTCCCGTCTGTCACTCTTTAGAATTCAAATTAAATCTGGTTAAGCTAAATTGAAGACATTCTGGGTGAGAAATATTCCTGAATAAATCATGCTTTGTTGTGCAAAGTCAAACAACGCCTCAACCCGGGTGGTATTAATTTCCATACATGTGTGCGTTTCTCTATTTGCAAACCAATTTCGCATTATTCCAAAGTCATGCCTATTAATGAATGATGTAGGGACACGGCAGGTATTTCCGTCCATCGTCGTAGGGGCTAAAACCAACGAAACCAACGTACATTTGCTAGAACTCCACTATAGCAGAACGTTTCTCCTGAGCCTACGATTTGGTACGTTTGAGTTTTACAAAAAAGCGTCTCTTTTATTGGTTTTCGAGACTATGACGAACAGACGAAAATACCATCTGTCTTCGTTCAGTTACGTATTTGCTCGACCTTTGTCCCTTTCGACCTTTTGTCCTTTCAAGTTTTGTCTTTTCGACCTTTTGTCCTTTCTTTTGTCTTTCGACCTTTTGTCTTTCGACCTTTTGTCCTTTCGACCTTTTGTCTTTCGACCTTTTGTCATAGATTCGGAAAAGCCACGTTGTACCAGACTCTGCTGCGTACTGCGGTTCGATAAGCCGACGATTTTATCCGAAACTCCTAACGTCTGAGGCGCACACAGATTCTTGTGGTTCGAACGATGAAAGCTTTCGTAATCATTGAATACCAAATGGAAGGACGCTTGGAATTCGTCATGATTCGCACTATGCCCAAGGAGTCAAGAATATATCCCACCCGAAGACATCCTGAACCGAACCAAGAATCGAACTCACCATCTTCGTATTGGCTATCTTACACCTTTGCTCGCAAGGCTAGCTGGGAACCCTTCGATAGTATGCGATCCGTATAACAGCACTGTGACCTCTCGAAACGAATCTGTTCAGAAGAGTTTCGATAGATTTGCAATACGCAACCTGCCGCGGGGTGACTCTTCAAATCTGCCATCGTATTAGAGTCGCTGTCAACTGATTGGAGTGGAAACGTTGATGCACAGGCGGAAACGGGCTAAGGCAATCTTCAAAGCCAAGCTGCTGCTGAAACGCACCAAATTTTCTAGAGCTGGTCACCTCTGAGACCATGACGAACCATGACACGCTCATAGTCCGTTTAGGCGGAGCTTATCTTCACATTGAGGTCGCCAACTGTAAAAATTCTCCTTGTAATGTAACTTGGCAGCACCTGGAGATAGTTCAGAGATCTTTGGGGGAAGCTTCCGAAGGCATCAAAATCAGCCATTTTCGTAGAACCACAAATTATGATGATATTAACAAAATCATTAATTAGTGCACAAATTATGGCAATATAGGTATCAAACTTCAACATTTTGTAACACACGAAGAACTCCGCCATTCAATTTTGCTGCCTCCGGCGGCTCCACCAAGGGCCTTGGGACTGTCTAAGTGTAGCCAATATCCCCAGAAACATATTTGGATGTCACAATTTCACTTGTTTGCAAAATGCTGACTTTTGATACCCATATTGACATAATTGGCGATATTATAAAAATTGCAGATTTGGATGCCTCCGGAGGCTTTTTAGAGCGGGCCTAACCTGACCTGAGGTTGGTCAATATCTACAGAAGCAAAATGCTGAAGTTTGATACCCACACATATTACCATAAATTGTGACAATTCGAAAATGGCTGATTTTGATGCCTTCGGAGGCTTCCTCAAGGGCCTCGGAATTGACCTCAGAGTAACAAATGCTACCAGAACCAAATCCAGATGTCATGATTCCACTTGTCTTGCAAAATGTTCAAACAAGTTCCAACATGTATTCTGAATTCTAGGATCCATACGAGTAGAGATTGATAAAACCAGGCCAATAAGACATAAAATGACGAAATGGCAACAGTTTGTTTTTTTTTTCTTCACTCAGGCCGATACGGATAAACTCCACTTATTAGGTTCTGTAAAACATCTGGCTAGAGCTTCTTCTGTACGGAAAACTACTTGTTTTCATGTCTTATTGGCGTAACTAACGAAAAATTCTAGGGGGCTAATTTTTGACGTAGGATTACGTCCTTTGCGAAGATAGGTAGGTAATTTTCATTTAATTTGAGACCCACAAAAGTACCGATTTTCATCGATTGACGAACTCTTAAGATTTTCCCCAACTACAAAAACAATGGATTAAATGCGTTGGCCATCGCCGAAAGTAGCAGTACTCAAGAGAAATATACACGCAATGCTCAGACTATCGTTTCGCTTCTATCAGTGATTAGCAAAGCGAAGTTGAGTGTGAGTGACGAATTTTCTGTCGTCAGATTCCAGAAAAACTTTATGCGATTAGAAAGACATATTAGCTTAGTAAAACGCCTGTTGAGTTTTATCCATCCGAAAAATTTCAATTTCTTTCAT